>NC_056735.1:1455595069-1455877569 GCF_019279795.1 Protopterus annectens
TTATAGTAAGTTGGTAGAAGTGAATCTGATTAAGAAATTCTAACCAGCCTAGTTGTTTTAGATTCAGACAGTGATGAGTTCTGAAGGAATAGCCTATAGCAAATCTGGCAATATTATTATAGGATATAGCTAGTTTGTTAAGGTTATTTTTAGAGAGGTTGGTGTGTATAGGGGAGGCATAGAGTAGGGTTGAGATTAAGTGAGTTCTGGCTATAGCAGTCCTAGCTACTGGTGTAAGAAAGGGTTTGATTCAGTAGAGGGATCCTAGTTTTCTGTTAACTAAGTTTTTGTGGTATTTATGTGAGTATCAAATTTGAGATTATTGTCAATTGTAATTCCTAAGAGTTTAGTGGTTGGGTCAGGAGAAATAAGAGTACCATTATTGGATGTGAGAGTGAAATGTAGAGGGGTGGACTTTTGGGTTGGTGTGAAGAGTAATAGTTTAGTTTTTTGGGGGTTTAGTAGGAGGCAGCAGTTAGAGAACCAATGTTTTACCGTATTGAAAGCTTTTTGTGTAAGAGACTGAAGATCTGCTTGGGAAGTGGCTGAACAGATTATTGTAGCGTCATCTGCATATTGAATGCAGGTGGAGAGTGGAATGGCTAAATGGAGGTCATTGATATAAATGGAAAACAAGAGAGGGCCTAATATGGAGTCCTGTGGAACACCTAGTGAGATAGGAAGATGATTAGATAGTTTATTTTGCCAGAGTACAGCCTGCTGTCAGTTTTCAAGGTAAGATATGAACAAATTCATAGAGAGAGGGTCAAATGAAAGGGACTTCAGTATATGTAGAAGGATTTGGTGATTAACCATGTCAAAAGCTTTAGATAAATCGTCAAAGACTGCAGAGGAAAGAATATTTTTATTACGGTTTTCGTTGATACAGTTTGTGAAGGAAAGCAGGGCAGTAGTGGTACTGTGGAAAGGTCTGAATCCGTGTTGACAGTTAGCCAGTAGGTTGTGATCTAGAAGGTGATTAAGTAGTTGTTTGTGGATGCACTTTTCCATTATTTTTGCAAGTGGGGAGAGTAGAGCTATGGGACGAAAGCCAGAAAAGTCATTGGAGTTCCCACCTTTATGTAGTGGGATGATATGAGAAATATTCCAGATAGATGGGATAGTACCTTCCTTTATGGTTCCATTTATAAGTATGGCGATGGGATAAGTTATAGCTTTAGCTCCTTTTTGCAGGAATTCAGCTGGGAGTTTGTCAGCTGAGGGGGTAGTTGGTTTTAGCTTTTGGAGAAGGGTGCAGATATAGGATGTGGGCACTGGTTCTAAATGAAATAATGGGGGTGGCTTGGAAGTAGGAGTTGGCAGATTGGAGGTATCAGGGGATAGATGGCTAGCCAGAGTTTGGATAGTATTAGTGAAGAAAGAATTGAAGGCATTAGCTGTTTGTGTTAGATTTTTAGGGTTAGAGCCTGGAGGGTTGGGGGTAATAGTTTCACCTGGGTAAAAAAGTTTGTTAATACTAGTCCAAACTTTTTGTGGTTCCTTGAGGGAGGATTGTTGTAGTTGGAGATAGTAGTTCTTTTTGTCTAGAAGGATGGCTTTTTTTGTATTATTTCTATGTTGTCTATAGGTCTGGTGATCTATAGGATTCTTAGTAGTATGCCATTTTGCCCAGGATTTGTTTCTGCGAAGGATTAGTTGCCTAGTATTGTTAGAGAGCCAAGGTGCAGGTTTAGCTTTATTTCTAGTAGAATGCATTGGGGCGTGATGGTCCAGGATTGTTAAGAATGTAGAATTAAAATATTCAACTGCTTTATTTATAGAGAGGGATTTTAATGGTGACCAATTACATTGTTTAAGTTCTGTTTGGAACAGCTCGGGGTTAAAATGCTTTTTGTTGCGAACTGTTCTGAAAGTGTTAGGGAAAGTTGGGTTGGTTTTATGTCTGATTATATATATTAGCGAATGGTCACTTAGGTTGTCTGGGAGAGTTCCTGTTGTGTAACTTTGGTGAGGACTATTAGTGAGTATCCAATCCAAGGTACTTTCTTTATTGTTAAGTCTATTAATTCTGGTGGGGGAGTTTATAGCTTGTGAGAAACCATAAAGGTTAATATGGTTGGTAGGGTTTGTACTGCTACATGAATTCCAATCTATATTAAAGTCTTCTAGGACTATGGTTTCTTGTGGGAGATTAGAAGAAAGCCAATTTAGGATGTATTCAAGTATGCAGATGCTATTTCCTGGGGGAAGATATGCACAGATGATGTTTATGGCTTTATGTGTGTTAAGCTGGAATTTGGAGATAATTATTTTGGCACTGTTGTCTAAAGATAGGTTAAGATTTATAGTGCTGAGTTGTATTTTTGCTTTATAGAGAAATGCTACCCCTCCTCCTTTTTTGGATGTGCGATCTAGTCGAATTATACTATATCCTGGAGGGGTGATTTCATTGTCTTTTATTGTGGGTTTTAGCCATGTTTCTGATAAGCAAAGGATGTCAAATTTGTGGACATCTAGAAGGGCATGAACTTGAGTGATTTTATTGCACATACTGCGTATATTAAGATGAGCAATAGAGAGTGAATTAGATGGTTTGATAGGAGGTAGGGTGCTAGTTTTGTATTGGTTACAGTCTGCAGTGGATGGGATGGAGTTTGGGCCAGGGTTAGGATGAATGTCCCCATCTATTAAGGAGTGGAGAAATATAAAGTGCTTGGGTTGGAGAGGCTTACAATAGTAATCAAATGTTTTTTTTAGTTTTTAGGTCACTATATTTAATGTGTACTAGTCTGTGATATTTAACTAGTAAGTAACTGGGTTTGCAATTGAAATTTAGGAAGTTTGGAGATATGGTTAGTGTTGGCGTTAAAGTGTGTTTGGAAGGGATGAAGAGGGTATAGTAAAGAGGTTGTTCATAGAATGTTAAGAGATAGGTTGTGGTTAAAGCAGGTATGAGTGAGACCAGTATTAATAGTTGTAATTGGTATGGCATGGTTGAGTTGGACTTAATACTGATAGTGAGGTATGAGCTTAAAGTTGAGGGAGGTTTTATAGGTATGTTAGGAGGTGTGCCAGTAGGTGGTATTTATTACTAATGTGGATGAGAGGTAAGGTATCAGTGGGTGTGTTGTGAGAAGTTGAGGCTGGGTGTGGTAATGATGTGATTTGTGTGATTGGAGTAGGTGTAATGGGGGTGTGTCTTAAAGAATAAATCTAGGACCACTGGGGGCGGGTGGAAATTGGGGGCAGGGTAGGGGAGTGGAGTGAGCCCGAAGGGCGAACGGAGGGGGTGGAGACAAGAGAGTGGACTTTCTAGGAAGACAATCTGTTAAGTGGGTGAATTTTGCAGGTAAGTCTGAAAATGAGAGAGTGTAGAAGTAAGTTGTGAGGCTAGTAAGAGGAAAGTAAGGATTTCAATGGAGTAGAATGTGGTTAAAGAAACCCTAGGACAAGGGTGAGACGGTAAAAGAGTGAGTCAGTGAAAAGCAGAAGCTGAAAAACCGGGATAGGGAGGTATAGTAAAGAAATAGGTGTAGGAATTGATATGCAGAGAGCTTATGGTAAGGTGCCACCTAGTGGCTAGTCACTTGATTGCAGCGAAAGATTCACTTACAAGGGTAGCAGGCTATGGGAGAGAGGGAGTTAGGCTACTAATTAAAAGAGAGTGAGTAGGCTGGATATAAGGGTTTGCTTAAAAAGTAAAGACTTAAATGGGGTGGTTGTTGGCTGCTGGCTAACCTGCGTTGGTCTCTCAGGGAGCTGGTAGGTAAATTCCTGGTTCGGACTATTTTTTCAGAGGCGTCCAGGAGGGTGAATTCTGGTGATTTAGTACAGGGATATACTGTGTCACAAGGCTAGTAAATGACGGAGGAGAGAAAAAGGTAGTGAGGCAGACAGTACTAGAATTAGAAAGCAAGGAAAAGAGTCTTTTCACACACAGTTACATGTAATTGCCACAGTAAACATCCCAAATCCTCTATTTGTATTGAAATGCCTAAAGAGTACAGTATAAATCAGTTACAACTATGACTCTAAGAACTCTGCAAAAATACATACAAGTAGCTAGAATGGAAAGAGCTACATAAGCTTTTTCTTTAAAAATATGTTCACCAACAGTAGCAATGAAATTAATATTGCATCAACAACAACCTTTCAGGACTAGGACACAGTGTTGTTAGAGTTACTTCATCTAAGAAAAGTAACAGTACTTGGCCTAAGTAATCGGGTAGTACTGCAATGTTCCGTACTCTATATTATTTCTTTTGATACAAGACCAGTGCTGGGAATATCACTGAGTTTCTCAGTTTTTCACTGTAGTACCTTATTTTGTAATGCTACAGTATGGTATAATATTTCTAAGTCAAAATCATGCTATAGTGCCATTTATTTCATTTGGAATGCTCCTTACTTTTTATATCACTCTGCATTGTATTTAGGTGCTTCTGTATTAGATCTCTATTCTTGGATGATTTGTAGGGAACTGTGGTTTGTTTATTAATAAGAATAATAATACAAATTTGCTAACCAAGTAAGCCCACTGGACACACAGTCCCTTTTCTGAGGGAAGCCAGGAGTAATGTCTGATTAAGTGACTTGCCCATATTATAGGCAAAAAATGGCTAAGGGGAATCAAACCCTGCACCACAGGAAACTACATCTTACAGCCTAATCTGTCCATGCCAATTGCCACTGATGGTATCAAGAATTATTGTATGCATGATTAAGCTTTGGTACATTCTCAAATGACAGCTGGATCAAGACAGGGATGTTTTATTCCATGCTTTAACAAAGTTATTGGTTGGACAGAAGTCTTCACTATCTCATTTGAGAATAGCATTAATCATAATTTGCATTTGTTTAGTCTGTTCTGCCAGTTGTATATTTTAGACAAAGGTGTGGAATCTAGTTCGTGATACAGTGAAATTTCAATGTTTTATGTAATGATGTGTTACCAGTTTTATGTATTTTGTTTAATAATGTCATATTTGTTTGATTAATGTATGCATGAAATGTACTTTCTTTAACGTATGCTTCTTACTTCACGAACAAATGTCTTATTTCACTACTGATATTCTTTTCCTTGTTTCATAGGGATGCCATGGTTGTGGAACATGTGACTGCAGTGGAGTAAAAGGGCAAAAGGTAAGAGCATTTTCCAGTAAAATAATATTTAGAATTGTAGAAAAAAGTAAGTGCCGAACCCTAGTCATTAAACCCCTAATACCACTAGAGTTTTATTTAACTCCACAAGAAGACTGATGTTTAATATTCGCTCTTCTCCTGCATTTTCATTTTTTTGTTGTATCTGCAGTCAGCATTAGAAATGCCAACATTTCCATAGGGAGCTGTGAAATCACCCTATAAAAAGTATTTACATGTGTTTTTTTAATGTTTTTGGAGTTATGCTTTTCTGCATTGAAGTTTTGGAAAAGCATAGCTCATATTCTTGTGTCTTGACTGAACATAGGAAAGCCTGTCCTTTCAAAAATTAAGGATGTTCTGAAGAATTCTACACAGTTTATTTATTGATTGCTGTTTGTTTAACAGGTAAATGGGCTGGTCTACTTACTCTTTTCAGCTACAACCCAAGATCAACAGCAGAAAAGATAACAGTTTGCACACGTACAATAAGACATTACATTTATTTATATACTTTGTACAGTTAAAAAGTATGTATAATTTCCATAAGTTGGTGCAGACCTGCTTGTTTATTGCCATTTAACCACTGAGCACCAGGACAGGCTTTATCTCTCCTGTGTAATAGCCTGTTTTAGGCAGAATGTGGCACAGAGGTACATTCCACTGGAGCTAGACTGACTTCCAATGTAGTGATCATTTTTCTGTATATAATTATTCATTCATTCATTCAATCATTCTCTTTAACCCACTTTATGCTACTCGTGATAGGCAGGCAAAGATTTCATGACAAGCTGTGGGAGTAAGACATGAAAACAGTTTAGATTCATAGAGTCATAAGTATTCTAAGGCCAGTAAATGTTATGACAATTCGCATTTTGTCAGTGCCCTCTTTCAGGCAGCACCTTCTTACTTCAGGAGGGCCGCACCAGTAAAACCCAGAGTAAATTTATAGATACCCATCCAGTTAACACTGCTTAACATGTAGAGGAGGTTCATTCTAAAGTTTGGGAGGGGCTTCCTTATAATCATGCATCTCTACTGTACAGTATTTATCTGTTGGTGAAAATTTTGGTTCCTGGTTTTAGTATTGGTGGAGATTTTGGGTGTGCAGAGAAACAGGAGGTCCAGGACAACGGGGTATCTATTGGTGCAGCAAGCAAGCTAGATCTCCCCTCAAAATCCTTGGACACCGAATAAAGGGATAGATCTTCCAGAATATCTTCATAGCTCAGGGACTTTAGGCTTGTAATCCTTTTTGATTAGGAATCTTTAGGATCTTGCTAACTGTTTGAAATGATTAATGAGATACACTCCAAAGGGGATGTTGTACTCAGTAATTATCTTGAACAATGCTGAGTATAAGGGAGTGATTACCTCTTTAGACCATGATAAGATTTCTTTGTCAATTAGGTGGTCTAAATTAAAGGATTGCCTGACAACAGTTGTCACCTACTTTTTAAAAAGAATACACACCATGCTCTTTCTCCTGCCCACACTCTATACCCTACTACCTGCTATCTGCATACTAACTTTCTACAGTCACCTACAGATACATGTCCATAGCCCCACACCATCTTATACTAATACCGTCCACTCCTCACTCTCTTACCTTGCCGACTCCCTTCAACTCTACAATCATACACCTATTGCATACTTCCACTTCAAACATGTAGTTGTCAGTAATACCACTAACCACTTCAGCAAACACCTTCACATACTCTCCAAATTGTCACACAAACATGCATGTGTATTATCACAGATTCTCCGTAGTGGTGATATACACCCCAGTCCTGGGCCACATACTGCACAACATACCATCATGGCTACCATTCCACCCCTTCCTCATATTAAAACTACAGACCTTCTCATTCTTAATATGAACCTTAGAAGCCTAGTTAACAGGATCACAGACTTTCATATAGCCATTGCACAGTACTCACCAGACATTCTTATAGCAACAGAAACTTGGCTAAAACCCCATATAAGAGACATGGACATACTCCCACAAGGTTATAGTGCACACAGGTTAGACAGGCTCAGGAAGAAGGTTGATGGGGTTGAAATCTTCTACAAAGATAACCTAAGCATAGAGTACGTACCCATCAAATACCCTTATGATAACAACTTTGATGTTCTAGTAACACGGCTCATAATCAACTCAAAGAAAAATATTACCATAATAGCCACTTAGATACCTCCCAATAATACTCCCACTGCCATTGAGGAACTCATAGCCTGGACAGCCTCCACCTACACCCATGAAACCATTATTACAGGCAACTTCAACTTAGACTGGAATGCTTGCACTGGTGATAACCCCTCTACCTTCATATATCTACATGGTTTCTCCCAAACAATCCAGTTTCCCACATGAATAGATAAACATAGCAAAAAGGAATCTATCTTAGACTGGTCACTTATCAACAGTACCACCCACAACTATCTCTCTGGATGCTTTCCAAGTAATTTACATGACCATAGACCTACCTACTTAATCCATCATCAGCTCAACTCACCCACAACCATAATTTACAAAGTCATATGAAATACCAAAAACTTCTCCAACGAAGCATTCATAGACATGCTCAATAAATGCAACTGGACACCACTAAATCATCTCCAACTTGACCAGGCCATAACATACTTCAATGACACATTTCTAGCTATTTTAAATAACTTAGCACCAACTTGTACATGTGTTAAAAATAAGAGATTCCCCTGGATATCAAAAGAAACCATTAAACTTCTGAAACTAAGGGACAAAACCTGGCATCAATACCAAAAAACAAAAGACAATAAAACTCTGCTAGCATACCAGCAGTTCCGCAATCAAACAAAAAAACAACTCAAACTAGACAAAAAAACATATTATACAACTATGCAAAACAAATATTTAAACAATCCCAAAAATTTCTGGCAAGCAATTAACTCACTCCTCCACCCAGGTAAAACTACAACCCCAGAACCAACAACCAATAACCAAAACGAGAGTATTGCCTCACAAATCAACACCTACTTTATAAACGCCATCCTCTCCTTAGTTACAGGGAACAATTCCACCCGTCTGTCTCTTCCATCTAATGTGGAAACTAACAACAACTGTTTTTACCTCAAACCTGTCCCAACTAACACCATAAGAACAATGCTGAAAAAATAGAAACCTTATTCCTTAGCAGCTGACCAACTCCCCAATAAGTACCTCAAACTGTCAGCTGATGCTATAGCTCTGCATATCTCCATTCTGGTAAATAGGTCTATAGCAGAACAGTATATGTCCCAAAATTATGGGAAATTTCCTGTATCACCTCTCTGCATAAAGGAGGAACATGAACAGAATTAAACAATTACAGACCCATAGCCATCCTTTCCCCCCATGTCAAAGTTCTAGAAAAATGTATCCACACTCAATTACTACAATACCTGTTATCTCACAATCTTATCTCTCTCTCCCAACATGGTTTCAGACCAAAACATAGCACCACCACAGCTCTAATTGATTTCTCTAACACCAGCAATCAGCTGAGAAAGTCAAACCAGCACCTAGCATCGATCTTCTTAGACATGGCAAACGCGTTTGACACTTGTTTCCCATCAGAAACTCCTTAGTACTCTTGCCTCACTAAACCTATCAAAGACTTCCCTCTCCTGGTTTCTAAGCTATCTTTCTGACAGACAACAAGCAGTACGATGAAAATCCGAACTCTCACGACTTCTGCCTGTCTCAGTTGGAGTCCCCCAAGGGTCCATACTAGGGCTCTTTCTTTTCACCATCTTCTCTAATGATCTAGCCTCATCCACAGCACATGCTAAAGTAGTTCAGTATGCAGATGATTCAACTTTAATCTACTCAGCAGATACCTTACCAGACCTCCAAATAGTAGCCCAACAAACTTTTAATAATATAGAAACATATCTAAGTAAATCACAACTAATACTCATCCCCAAAAAGACACAGTTAATGCTATTTACCAGTAGCAAACAATCACCAACCACCCCTCCTTTCACTATTCTCTCAGAAGACAACACAGTCATCCAACCAGATGAGCATACAAAACTCCTTGGAGTGATAATTGACAACAAACTCAGATGTGACCAACACACAGCCACCACAATTAAGAAAGTTCACATCAAACTTGGCTCACTGCCAATACCAGACTAGCCATATCCAGAACCTTCCTCCTCTCTACACCCCTATATGCTTTCCCCCTCTTTACCAACTTAAAAAAATCAGATTTAACCAAACTGGAAACTTGCTACAACAAAATAGCCCGTTTTGCAGCCTAGCCCGTTTTGCAGCCAACTTTCTCCACCAAACCCACCATTGTATTGCTCTACATAAATTAAATTGACTCGAGCTACCTAACCTTCTTCATCTCTACAAACTTAAATTCACACACAATATCATCTTCCATCCTCACAGGTGCCCATCCTTCGAGGAACTTATTGTTCCCTACTCATGCCTAGAAAGTCTTAAGATCTGCAGACAGAAACTTTCTCACAGTAAACAAAGCTAACAGCACTCAGAGTGAAGCCCTATTCTCAAATCAAATAACCAAATTATGGAAATCTCTACCTCACACCCTCCAAAATACACTTTACTCTACCAGTTTTAAACTACTACTGTTTGAACATTTATCCAAGAACTGGTATTGTTCCTGTGCCAGACCTGACTGACAAGATGTCTATAACTGTCTCAATACACTGTCCACTCCTTACTTCATTTTCTCCCACTCCTCAGTTTTTATTACTACTCAGAAATAAATATATATAAAGGAAATCTCATTTGGTCATAATTATTATTTAATATGTACACACTGCTAACTTTATTTTTTTTTCACAGTGATCTTCATTGAAATGCTTGTGTTTTTCTTTTTGAACCTGTATCTAGTAGAAAACTGTATTGGATACTCCTTTGTATAGACTAACTAGAAGATATGTATTCTGCATCTTACTGTATGTATACTCTTGTACTATCTAATTATTGTATATTGCTTGCATTTCTGTGGAGCTTTTCTCCCCGGGCCTCCACTGAAAATGGGCTTCTGGCCCAGTCAGACTTTCCCGGTAAACAAATGTAAATAATTAAATAAATAAATAAAATAAATAAAAGATAAGGTGCTATCAGCTCATGTATATAGATCCCTAACAGTATTTTAATTTTTTAATTGTGTGTTAGCTATACAGTATGATGAAGGGACGGTTTTCTACCAAAAGTGATACTACAATTTTTAGTATTTAGTTTGTGCTCATTTTAGATTACCAAGAGCTTACTAGGAAGAATTCATTCAGGTGAGTTTAAGTGTCATACTGTGACTTAGCAACAACCTCCAGTTTGCAGTCATCTGCAAACTTTATTAGTCAGAAGTCTTGGCTCTCCACTTGGAGATCAGAAAAGTAAATGCCAAAAAGGAGATGTTCTTTCCAGCACTGAACCCTGAAGACATCAGGGGTCACTTTCATACTTACTAATGAGGCATCTGCAACTCGCACTGTGTGGGCGCTGTCTTTCAGCCAGTTTTTTTATCCATATTACCATATATGGGTTCATTTTTTAAAGAAATTTGCTTTTATAAGATGCCAGAATGGGGAATGGTGCTGAATTCCTTCACCAGGTCAAGATACACCATGTAACATGCAATGCATGGCCGCCATCTACAGCCTCTGTAACCCTTTTGATGAAGTTTACAAGATTGAATACACAGGATCTACCCTTCACAAAGCCAAACTGTTGTGGCTCAATTCAAAAAAGAGTCTGAATATCACAGTTTATGCGATTAGTTATAATATACCCCATGATTTTGCAGATGAGGCTTGTGAGGCTGATAGGACTTTTAACTACCCAGATCACTTGTAAGGCCAACCTTATTGAGGAACATCACAATCACAGTGTACCATTTAGCAGGTACAAGGCCAGTAACTAAATTTAAGTTAAACAGACTGAGGAATGTGTCGGCAAGGGCATGTTTAACACTATTATACAGCCAGGTATTTGATATGTAGTAATAAAAAATATACAATCAAAAGGATACCAGAAATCTGACAAAACCAAACATCTTGCATTTTTTTTATCCAGGTGTTACAGTGTTATAAAACATTTTATGGAGACTAACAAACCCTGTTGGTAAGCTGTATCTACTTGAATGGGCCAGTCCCTGGCAGTACTGAACATTTGGACTCCAGCCTTTGGTGAAATGAAACCCTGGGAAAAGTATTCAATTACCCCTCCCTCATCCACTGTCCCCCCTGCATACCCCTATTGTGCCCTGAGCTTTCCCCCATGTTGGTCTTGAAGCACCATTCAGATTACTTTTTTTCTTGTTTTCTCATACTTTGTTGTACTCTTCACATTTTCCCTGCTTGTATCAATATATCCCAAATGGCCAAGATTACACTAGAGGAAATAATCAAATAAAGCCAGTGGTCTCAGCCCCCCTCCCCTCACACACACACACACACACACACATACTTCCAGCAGAAGCCATTGGGTTCTAAATATTCTGAGTTGCATTTCAGAGCTTTTTTACCCAATCTTTTCAGCCAAAGATGGCCTAAACAAAAATTATGGTTAAAGAAAAAATAAATCACTCTTGCTGTTCAATTTCTTCTTGTATCCCTTCACCATTCCCTAAATGGCCAAGACTGCAGTGCAATAACTGTGGAGAAAATAACAGAATTAAGCTGATAATCTGGAGGCTGCTTGGGCCTCAGAAGCCATGGGAATGTAGATGATGTGAGTTACATTTTAGAGCTGTTTCCAAGCCTTTTGTTACAATTATGGCCTGGACAAAAATCCTGACTAACTAAAGAAATTCAGTCTTATTTTTTCTTAAACAAAAAATAGGTCTCAGTAAACTGAGAAGAAAAATGCTTGCAAAAATAGTGCATTTCTCCCTGTTAAAAAAAAGGTAGTCCCTGTTTGTGTATCCCTGTTATTAACTTAGAATGAAAGTGAATGAATAAATGGCCTCAGTCATATACTTCAGATTACTGGTGTAAAACAAGATACAGTTTCCCTATTCATCCCAACCCTAAAAGACACCTACCACCATCTGTGCAACCATCTGACCACAAGAATATAGTAACATATTTTAACTTGTTGCTCCCAGATAAATATTCACAATATGCATCCTGATGCCTGCCTCCCAAAGTTAGCCACATGTATACTTCTGATATGCGATTATGAGAAAAGAGAAGGGAAATTAACACAGTTTTCTATTCCAGCCTGTTGCCCCTATGCAGGCCATAGTGATGTTGTTTGCATACCTATGAGATATGATTGTGTGAAAAGTTAAAGAAATAATGACAACACCGCCACCCCCCAAAAAGCGACAGTGACCTTCTGTGCATAATATCGCTGAGGTTTAAATGTCAGGAAAATTAGAGAAATAATGACCACACTTTCCCCAGTCCCAAACAAGTGAATTCTATGCATACATCTGAGGTTTGATTGCGAGGAGAATTTAAGAAATAATAATCTCACTGTTCCCAGCCCCCACCATCTACACACACACACACACACACACACACACACACACACACACACACACACACACACACACACACACACACACACACACACACACACACACACACATAAAAGCTATAGCAACCTTCTGTGCAAACCTTTGAGCAGGGTCAGTTATAGAACAGGAGGGTCCAGGGCAAAAGCCCTCAATAAGCCTTTGTCAAACTCTACTACAACCTGAGTTGGACTCTGCCAGGATCCAGATTTTCTGTTTTTATATTTTATTTTTGAAAGATAATGATGTGTAGTATATGGATCACTGTGATTATGCTCTGAATTTGAGGAAAAGGCATTCTTGTTAAGCACCTTTCTGACATGGGAAAGGTTCTTAATAAGGTTTTATTAAGTATCTCTTACTACTATTAAACTGTAGTCATACACCAGAGCACTGACAGCAATCAATAATCATGGCACTACTGCACGTTTTGTAACTTTTGAATATGTGACTCTTGGATCACATACCAGGCAGCACAACATTAGCTTCAGTTGCATGTTTACATAAAATTTCTGTGCAGCAATTTGTTGTAGCAAAGTTAGTATCCTGTTACTTAATACTTTTGTTAAGAATCTGTGATGTACAGTATATTTAATAGTGATGTCAGGAAAAATGCTCAATGTACAACCTATTTTACCTTTTTCTTCCTGAGAGAAATGTTTGCCATTTACTTTGTTCTTTGAATTTGCCATGAGGGATACTGAACAAGTATAACAGTTTCACTTGAAATGGTGCCAGTTCTTCAGAAGAAAACTCACTAAAACTATGCTGCCAGTTGGCAGATGTTGCAGATTATCTTTTTAAAGGTACGTTAACAGTTCTGTCTATATCCCTTTTATAAAAAAATATAAAATAAGATATAACATATATTAGCTTGCCTCTCGAGTGGCTTGCTTACTCATGCATTTACGATATATACATCTTACCACCACATTTCTGTTATATAGAACCAAATAATGAGCAAAGTGAGTGTAGCAAACAAAAAGATCACAGACCAAGAAATGCACACTCAGGTGGACAAACCAAATAATATACCACCAAAAAATGTATTTGTTTAGTGCTTTCATCCAAAAAAAAAAAAATCCAAGGACTTCATCAGAACTAATACAAAAAGATCACAAACCGAGCAATGCAAATTCAGGTGGATAATCTAAATAATATACCATCAAATAGTTTTATTAGTTTAGTGCTTTCATTCAAAAAATCAAAGGACTTCATCAGAATTAATACAGTCATAGATTCTGTAAATTACATAGTTTAACAGAAATCATATAATACCAATAAACATCCTAAGCAGGCAGACGTAATGCAGGTATTATAACTGATTTAAACTGAATGAATGAAAAGGTAACAAAGTAGTAACAATAGAAATAAAATAGGAATAAGATAATATGCATATTTATAAATATGAATAGCAAATACACAAATGTACAAACATGAATACACACACACCACACACACACACACACACACACACACACACACACACACACACACACACACACACACACACACACAGAGATATATACACACGTACGAACACACACACACACGTATGAATAGCATAACACATGCTATAAAGATTATTACATTACATTATATTACAATTTAGCAGCATATCATTTTAAAACAGTTTATTGTAATGCATTAACTAAATTCTGAGGGTAGGGCGTAGGTGCATGAAATTGAAGCTGCCAACATAATTTCTTGACATTTGATCTTTAATTCCCAAGGTCCCCACTAAGACATTTCAGAACACTTTCCAATACTGCAAAATGAAAAATTCTAGAGGGCATTATTGTAATTATGTCAACTTATATCATAGTTGTTGTTGTCTTTCGGCTTTTCCCGGTTAGGGGTCCCCACAGTGGAACTCCGGTCCGTTAATGATTGGCAGTTGATTTTCAGGAACGCCGAGGTGCCAGCTCGATGTTCAACCTTCAATGAAGGCATGCCCATTTACGCATGTCTTTCGAACGCCCACCCAACTCCGGGGGAGGACATGCAGACTCTCACAGAAGGCACTCCCCGCACTCCAGCCGGGAATCGAATAGGAGAACCTCTTGCTGTGAGGCAACAATGTTCAACTTATATCATAGTAATATTTATAAATTCTTTTTCTCAAAGTCTTTCTGTTTTCCCCATGTAGTATGCTTCACAAAAATCACATCTGGCTAAGTACATCACACCTTTTGTATTGTAATTGTAATATTAGGTAACCTGATTTTTTTATAATTTACAAATTTAATCTCTTCATATTCTAAAATATATTTACATTGATTACTAGTCCCAAACTTGTGATTGCATTTGTTTATTTTGTTAGAGTGTTCAGTGTGAAACACGTTTCTCTATCTCTATTCTCTAGTTAATATTCATATTTTATTTAAAATGTAATTAATTTTTCTCCAAAAGCAGAATGTAGTTCATCAAAATGATAAAACTACTAATTATTACATATAATTTTTCTAGTACTCTCTCTCTCTCTATATATATATACAGCTACATTTTGAAGCCTCTGCAATAGATCACACATACATTTTTTCACATTGCATAAGTTATATTTGGCATTTTCCGTGCCACACTATCAACTCATGCTTTTGCATGTTTAACGTGATCATTTGACAAGTGGCGTGCATCTGCACGACCTCAAACAGATCTTAAAACATTTTGGTACATGTTTTTATACTGTACATTCATACATCCACAAGTTTTATATTGTGGGTTCTATGTTATAGAATGCGTGATTGTATGATGGTTGTCGTGCATTCTTATAGAATATCTATATGTGATCATTATAGGTGACTTACCATTCAATATACTGTCATCATTTTTAGTTTAACTTAGCTGCCATGGCAACTTGATTTACTGCTGAGACACAGAATTTTTAAGTTTTAAGGTTCGAATGTGATTTTAGATTAAATCATGTGTTTGTTTGATGTTTGATATTTAAGTCAGTTGACTATCTTTGGTGTTTGTCTGATGTTTTATACAGTTCTGTGAATGGAATATTTTGGGACTGTTTTATTCAGCATAAGCCTGTATTTACGATAACCTAGAGCGAACAGCCTTATCCTATTGATTCTTTGGACATAGATCTGGCATCAAGTGATTGGGTGTGATTTTGGGATTTGCCTTCATTTTTTCTTCAATTTATCGCTTGGGTGTTCTGTTTATATATATATATATATATATATATATATATATATATATATATACACACACACACACACACACACACACACACACACACACACACACACACACACACACACATATATGTATGTATCAGAATTGTAGCTTAAATCCATTACTCTTTCATAACCATAATATTTCCTGGTGATGGGTGTCTTGTGTGTGAACTCTTGTCCTAAAAGTGGAAGATATTAGATATTTTATGCCCCTACCTTTTAAATATTACAATATTAGAGTGACACAATATTATAACTGTAGTACAAAAGGTATTATATACTTAGCCAGATGCAATTTTTGACAAGCATGCTACAAAGGAAAAACAGAAAGGACTTTGAGAAAAAGAATTTATGAATATTGTTTTGGTATAAGCAGAATTACAATAATGCCCTGTACAAACAGACATTAAAGTGTTTTGGAATTAAAATATAAGCAGAATTGCAATAATGCCCTGTACAAACACATGTGGAAGTGTATGGGAATTAAAATGTTTTATTTTGTGGTATCAGAAAGCATTCCAAAATGCCCTAGGGGGGATCATAAGAACTAAAGATTAAATGTAGAGTTATGTAGCAGTTTCAGTTGAATGCCCACCCCCCCCGAGACTTAATGCATTTTCATTAGGTGGGTCATGGTGTGTGTGTGTGTGTGTGTGTGTGTGTGTGTGTGTGTGTGTGTGTGTGTGTGTGTGTGTGTAGTTAGAGACAGACATTTATACTTGCAAATATGCAGATATTTTATTTTTGTTTTCAATATTTTATTTCTGTGTTTTACTATTTTATTATCTTTTTTCATTCCTTAATTCAGTTCATATCTATTAACATCTGAATTGATTAATTATGTCTGCTCTGGATGTTTATTAGTGTCATGTAGTTTCTATTAGGGTATATAGTTCTATTAAGTTATATATTTCTATTAAATTATATAATTTACAAAATCTAACGCTCTTCACTTTCTAAAATATATTGACATTGACTTTTGATAGCACTTCTATATTATTCACGGTGATGTGTGTTCCTCACTCTCTCTGTTTTCTCTTTAATATTCCTGTTTCTTTCAACTGTGTTAAAGTACTTTGATTTTTTGGTGAAAGCACTAAACTAATACATCTTTCTGATGGTATATTGCTTGTTTTCCCCTTCTCAGCATACATTGCTTGGTTCATGACCTTTCTGTTACAGAGTATTTGAAAACAAGATGTTCCAAATGTAGCTTTGCTTAGCCTCCAGATGTACAGTAATGTTTCTGTGTGTATCCCCCAAGTGATGGCTATGGTTGCCTCTAACAGCTTCCTAGGGTTTCCCCACTTTATTCTGCAATAAATAATGTACATTCCTTCCTTTAGCATATTTGTCCATATTGGACTCAACATTTTTTTATATTTTTCTGTTTCTTCCCATGAGCTAACATTATCTGTAATAAATAAATATAAAAATACAGGTAATACTTCTAAAGATGACATAAATATTTCAGTCACTGAGCAAATGTATTCATTTATGTAGTCTGAAATTATTTAATATAGGTGAGCAAAACTGCTTTGAAAGTATGCTATTTAATAATGAATCAATGACTGCTTGTTTTTCCTGTCATCTCCCAATCCCAGTGTGTTTTGGTGTACTACTTCTGAATGTGTATACATTAACAAACATCTGTCACGATATGCAGAGGGACAAAAGATAAGTCACTAAATGGTTACCCCCCCCCCCATATTAGGTAAAATCAGAAGTACAGTACAGTAGAGAGTCGATTACCTGAATGTCGATTATCTGAAACATCAGCTATCCGAACCAGCCTTCCAAAGTTTTCGGGAAGGAAAAATCATAAAGTCTGAATATGTAAACATTATACGTATACACCTGAGCATGTTTTTTGAGCTTGTAGCCAGCTCATGTGTGAAAAATATTCTTTATTATCGACTGAAATTACTGAATGGTTGAAAAGAGTATTCCTGCAAGCAGAAAAAACATGATTTTAAAAGTTTTTTATCGGGTTCAATTATATGTTTGATTATCCAAACAGTTTGATTATCTGAACTACCCTAGGTCCTAATTAGTTCTGATAATCGACTCTCTACTGTAATCTACCCAGGAAGTGTATGTAGTGTTTGTGTGGCTTCTTTCTCCTGATCCTTCTGAGTTTTCTGGATGTGTACCAGATGATCTCTAGTCATGTTCTTCTACAACTAAACAACTACCCTGGTAAGAGATCCATGCTTACTGCACACTGCATAATATTCTAATCCCAACCTAATATAATGTTTAAAATATTCAAATACTGTGAACCTTGTGAAATAACTTGACAAAAAATTGAAATATGGAACACAGAATATGTAACTGGAATTCCAAGTACCCTCTGAGTTAGACTGCATTATTAATATCAACAGGATTCTGTCCAGGATGTCATTAAGTTGTTTAGTTATATTAACAGCATGTAATGTCTTACAAAGAACTGCAAACCCAGAGTTCCTTGTGGAGACATATATAAAGTGTGAAATCCATGTTTTTCAATTTTTAATATCTGCAACCTGCTTTGGTTTAAGTGAGTTTCTTGCCAGCAGAGTGCTGATTCTTTCTGAATGGATATAAATGATAATGAATTCTTCTGAATAAACAGTAGCTACATATCATTAATATTTACAGACACAGTCTTGATTGACAGCAGTAAAGTTATGTACTGTCAGACCACAACTTGAATACCACAGCATTTGGATTTATCATGCCAGTCAGAAAAATAATCAGAAAAAGGGAAAAAAGAAAGAAATGCTTAGAAAAATAAAACAGCCCTTGCCTTAATAATACAGAAGCCCATCTCTGTTTTATTAGGGTTGGGAGGGTGGCCGAAAGGCTAAGGTATTTGCCTTACAAACACAAGGTGCAGGGTTTGATTCTCACAAGGGATAACTGGCTAGGCTTAAAATGGCTCGTGAGGGCAGTTAGCTTAGCACTAATCTATGAACCTATAATCTATTACATTAAAGGGGATATCAGCAAAGATGGAAATAGTTATGTTATCTACCAAAACATCTCATCTTTATAAAGGCTGCAGAGAAGATTGTTTCCTTGTCCTGGGTTATAATGAAAGCCCACACTGATGGGATGCAGTAGGACGTCAGTTTCTGTTACCCTTTAAGATTGTATGGAAATGATCCAAAGGAAAAGCACTCGCCATCTATTCTGGCCTTATTCTTATGCCCTTTAGACTTGCTAATATTTTATAACTCATGAATTCCTTCCTGATCAAGACTGCTGTCACATTTCTTAGCTGTGTAAACTAATTGCAAGTTCTTGTGCATGGCCATGGTTTCAGAGTTCAGCAACTTTTACTCATTCATTTACAGAGACCTCTATAATATTAATATCTTTTATTCAGTTTACTCCCAACATTTAAAAATTGAAATAGCATCTGCTGAGTCTCTTATATCAGATACCTTCTCTTGCTGTGTTATGTCAAGCTGCTTTGTTTCAATAGCCCAAGGCTTAATATCCTCTACAGCTACATTTAATTCATCAAAGTTCTCACATAAGCTCTGCATTTGTTTAAACAGAATCCAGAGGGGAGAGAATCTCCACTGATAAGAATATAGTTTGAATAGATAGCTAAATCAGAATATATGTAAGTATCTTATGCCATAAAAGAAAAAGAAATGCATAAATTCTGCATTCACATTAAATTGTTGCTATATCATAACATTCACATTGAGAACAAATTGTGGAGGTCTGCATGCATATTATAATAGTTAAAGCACATACACTGAGAGAAAGAATGGCAAACAAGAAAAGGAGGCAATGTTGTTGTGTCTTTTGGCTTTTCCTGGTTAGGGGTCACCACAGTAGAACTCCGGTCCGCTAATGATTGGCAGTTGATTTTTACGTGCTGAGTTGCCAACCCTAACACACAACCTTCAACGAAGGTACACCCATTCACGCATGTCTCCACAGTAGATGCTGTAGCTGAGAATCAAACTGGACAACGTCTTGCTGTGAGACGACAACGCTACAGCAGCACCACCACCATGGATAAGAAAAGGAGGCAATATGAGACAGAAAAGTAGAAGGGTCATAGAAGTGGGGTTGTAATGGATAAAGACAAGCACATTTCTTGGGACAGATAATGTAGAATGGATACAAGACTTTGGGTTAATAATAGCTTGTTGGTACTTATTTATAGCTAAAAATTAGAGCTTAGGTACATGTGCGATTCCTTTGAAAGTAAAGTATGTTTTCGATTTCTTTGTATTAAGAGCTTAAGGTTTGTTTCTTAAAGGTCAATCTGTAAAGTAGAAAATGCAGAAGGAATCGCTTTTTGTCTCTATAGTCATACAAATTTATTTTCACCAGTCACCTCAACAAATTCATTACCCATGGGTATCCCTCAATGCCCTCCCCAAACCTAGATTACTAGGGACCAGACGTATTTCTCAATGATTAGGCAGCTTCATCTCCCACCTCTCTGACCCTACCCAGTTGCCCACATCAATATCTTCTGCACCAGACAACAGATCTCCTCCACTTTTACTCCTTCCACAGCCTCCTCCTTACATCCGTTCACAATTTTCTTCTTTATGAGTTTCACTATCAATTGCATCACTATCCATGAATTTCTACCCCATAGCTGGGCTTTCTGGTCCACTCCAAACAACCAAAATAATCAACTCCTTTCCATCTCCCTTCAGTGAATAATAGATAGATAGATAGATATATAGATAGATAGATAGATAGATAGATAGATAGATAGATAGATAGATAGATAGGCAAATATATATATATATATATATATATATATACACACACACTAGACTACAAAGCCAGTGAAAAAGATGCAAGTTTCTGCCCATTTCATTTGAAGCTCTCACCAGCTCACTGCTACTACTTTTTGACTATGCATCTCTCAAGTTGTACATATCCTGCAGCATTTGGAAATCCAGGAGGGTATCCCCTACACAACATGAAAACATGTTCTATGAACGGCAAAGTCTTCTTTTCCATTCCACCACCATATCCACTCATAGCCTTTCCTACATTCCCCTGCATATAACCACTTATTGTAGACTGCTTCACCTTGCTGCCCAGCACTCTGCCACCTATCTTTCAACCTCTTTGACTATGTGCCTCTCAGTCAAGCCCTGCAGATTTAGAAGTAAGGACAGGATTTATAGGACGTGTATAACAGGAAGGAACTGTTGTTTAGATAATTTGCCCAACCTCCTTACATGCTGTCTGACAAGGAAAGCAGGACATGTGCAGATGATACAAGAGGCTGTTTCTTTTATTAAATGAACCATGCATGGACAGGCAGACTTGTCCGGTGCTTCCAAACTGACAGTGGAAAATAGCAAGAACACTCCTCTTCCTCAAAAAATGGTCAGCGTTGCTGTGTTCCCACAACAACTGAGCCATAACTTGGAATGGCATCATCCATTACCAGATAAGAGATGGATTTAAAAGACTGAAGTTAGGAGGAGTGGGAAGCTACTCTGGGACAGAATCCCCATCCACATAAAATAAGGTTCATCCCTGTCTATATTCAAGTGCAACTTGGATCTTTGGATGGGAAGCAGAAAATTTACCGCATGACTGCCCCATGTACCACTAATGGACAGAGACAGCTCCTAAATGGTTTATCCCATGCATGGGTCCCCTCATATTATCTATGATATGATCCCAGTTATTCTAATTATGTGTAATATATTTATCAACAAAGTGATGGGTAAGGCCAATCTATAACCAAATGGGATAGTTTAGTTCAGGCACAAAAAGGGAAATTGACTAGGCTTAAAATGGCTCACAAGGCAGCTAGCCAAGTACTACCTATGGAACTATGACTCTATATGAAAGAGACCGCTATGACTAAAAAGGATGGAAAGAGTCAGGGTGATCTCTGAACCGCATCACTACTGAGATATAAATGAAAGCTGGGAAGGAGAAGTGCTAGCATATGGGAGCTGGACGATTTTGGAACTGCATAGGGGAGGGTCAAGGGGTATCTTCTCCCCAGGAGGTGACAGTATCAGGCAGGCAGTCATGGAGGAACACAGGAACCTATGCAAGCAACAGAATTTTGCACATACAAGTGAGAATGAATGGGGGAGGAGGCAGAAGTTAGTTTTAAAACTTTTATGTTGTCTCTGTCTCTTTCTTTTGCCTCAGTGATACGTGGTAACTATGAAGTTGCTTTAGTGCTCAGTGCTATGTTTTCATTTTGACCCATCTAATGCATACTATTTACTGAAATGTTTAGGATATGGAATGCATTTAATTTAATTTATACAGAAGGTGTCAAGAGTGGTAAAATATTACTCTAAGGTAGCTACATAAGTATGCATTAACTTTTATTTTCTTCCCTGTAAGCAGGCTTAGTTACAGTGGATTTAAAAAGTTTGCACACCTCTGTTAAAATGCTGGGTTTTTGTGATATAAGAAAATGAGACCACAATAAATCATTTCAAAATGTTTTCCACCTTGGGAGGGTGGCCTAATGGTTAAGGTGTTTACCTTACAAACACAAGGTGTAGGGTTCAAGTCTCACAGGGCAGTTAGCTTAGTACTAACCTATGAACCTTTAATGTGACCTATAACCTGTACAATTCAATTGAAAAACAAACAAATCTGTTAGGGGAAAAAAATAAAAAATGTACAATAGGCTGGTTGCATAAGTGTGCACACCCTTAAACTAATACTTTGTTGTGTGTGCACACCCTTAAACTAATACGTTATTGAAGCACCTTTTGATTTAATTACAGTATTCAGTTTTCTTGGGTACACAGCTGCCATCAATTAAAGAGACTCTAATTAACCCCAAATAAAGTCAAGCTGTCCTAGTAGGATTTTTCTGACATTTGGTTGCCTGCTACAGCAAAAAACATGGTTCGCAGAGAGCTTACAAAGCATCAAAGGGATCTCATTGTTGAAAGGTATCAGTCAGGAGAAGGGTACAAAAAATTTCCACAGCATTGGATATACCATGGAACACAGTGAAGACAGTCATCAAAAAGTGGAGAAAATATGGGACAACAGTGACGTTGTAAAGAACTGGACGTCTCTCCAAAAGTGATGAAAACTGGTCAAGAAGGCTGTCAAAAGACCTACAGCAACACTGAAGGAGCTGCAGGAATTTCTGGCAAGTACTGGTTGTGTACTACATGTGACAACAATCTCCCATAGTCTCCATATGTCTGGACTATGGGATAGGGTTGCAAGACGGAAGACTTTTCTTGCACAGAAAAACATCCAGGCCTGGCTATAATCTACACAACAATATATCAAGTCTCCCAAAAGCATGTGGGAAAATGTATTATGGTCTGATGAGACCAAGGTTGAAATTTTTGGCCACAATTCCAAAAGGTACGTTTGGCGCAAAAACAACACTTCACATCACCAAAAGAACACCATCTCCATGGTGAAGCAAGGTGTTGGCAGTATCATGCTTTGGGTTTGCTTTTCTTCAGCTGAAACTGGGACTTTAGTCAAGGTGGAGGGAATTATTAACAGTTCCAAATACAAGTCATTTTTGGCCCAAAAGCTTCAGGTATTTGCTAGAAAGCTGAAGATAAAGAGGAAATTTACCTTTCAACATGACAATGACCCCAAGCATACATCCAAATCAACAAAATAATGGCTTCACCAGAAGAAAATTAAAGTTTTGGAATGGCCCAGCCAGAGCCCAGACCTAAATCCAATAGAAAATCTGTGGGGTGACCTGAAGAGGGCTGAGCAGAAGAGATGCCCTTGCAATATGACAGATTTGGAGTGTTTTGCAAGGAAGAGTGGGCAAATATTGCCATGACAAGATGTGCAATGCTGATAGACTCCTACCCAAGAAGACTGAATGCTGTAATTAAATCAAAAGGTGTTTCAACAAAGTATTAGTTTAAGGGTGTGCACACACAACCAAGTATTAGTTTACGGATGAGCACATGTATGCAACCAGTGTATTGTACGTTTTTTATTTTTTATATTTTTCCCCTAACAGATTTGTTTGTTTTTCAATTGAATTGTACAGGTTATAGGTCACATTACAGGTGGGAAAAGTTTTGAAATGATTTATTGTGGTCTCATTTTTTTATATCACAAAAATCTGGCATTTTAACAGAGGTGTGTAAACGTTTTATACCCACTGTATATAATACTCGTTGTAGGTTGCACATTGTCATGACTGCAAGGAGAGGGCATGGAGATACATTAAACCACAGTATACAGGAGTGTGCACCACAGGGGTGTACCTGGGAAGCACTTCATAAGGGACTAATGTGGGATGTAAACATGAGGAAATATCTTTCTCCTTTACCATCTCATCACACGTGATGGCCACCAAGATCCAGTCACACAATAGTTGTAGGGGCAAGGTCCCTGTGAGTAAAAATGGGTGTTGGTGACCATGTTATAATGGCAGATGAAAGAAAGGCAATGTGGTGGGGCCAAATGACAGTGACATAGGAAGGGATAAAAACTGTTCTTTAAAACAACTTTTTATGACATGTTTTTCAAGTGCAGTAGTCCACACAGTTATCCCATGAAATTTGGCATTGTTTTCTCATTATCAGGCTTTCCACCTTAACTCCTTAACAACAAACATGAAAAATGTTAAGAATTGGGGTAAATGATTTCTTGACAAGTCACTGATAGTGGTCGTCCTTGAGAATATTAACTATAGTCCTTATTCCATTCCTAAAGAAAGATCAGAAGTAATAATACCAATAATTAACTGAGATGATATCTGGAAATGCATGCTGTTATACTTTTGTAAGGAATTTATGTTACGGTGAGGCATTATATCTGAGCTGTGCTTTTTAGGCTGTGGCTAGGAGCTTGAGCAAAGGAACTATTTTATCTTTCACTTGAAAATTCGATTCATTGCTGATTCTACAATGTTTTGTAAAAAATAAGGCAAATTTTGTACCCTTTGGCCATCCAAGGGTTGTGCAAAAATCTTGTAAATGGTAAATACAAAAACCTTATTTCTTTAATACAGTATTCTCAGACTGATTTCCAGTTAATGAAATAGATATTTTGTTATTGTTTTTTTTAAATAACTCAAGCATATAGATGAGTTTACAACAGTCTTATTTTTTAATCATCATGGCTGAAATGCTTCACAAACAATCCCATATCTCATAAATAAAATTTCTGAAGTATTTCTCATGCTCAAATGAAAGTGATATTTCAAGAATTTGTCTGCAATGTAGTTGCATTAAAGCATATATATATATATATATATATATATATATATATATATATATATATATATATATAGATGTATACACACACACACACACACACACACACACACACACACACACACACACACACACACACACACACACACACACACACACACACACACACACACACACACACACACACATTTAAATTGTCAGTCTGTGCTCTACATGTTGTAGAACTATGTATTAATTTCCATGTTTTTCAACTACTACAAAGCATGAGTTTGGGATGCTATTTCAATACAGCTACTCCATCTAGTGGCTTCATGTATGTATGTATGTATGTATATATATATATATATATATATATATATATATATATACACACACACACACACACACACACACACACACACACACACACCACACGCACACACACACACACATATGGATTCACTTCTGATTGTCGAATTTCCGAAACATCGAATTTCATATGGTTGAGACCACATAATCAAAGTTTTGGACTCTCGACATTCTGAAATTAATCCAAAAAAAAAAAAAAACTTTCTCAACGTTTATGCCCTCCTGCACCCCCCACACCCCCACTACTTAAATATACAAACTCCGAGATCGCACTACAGCAAGGAAAAGGGAAATCTCCCATTCTGTGCTGTATGCAGATCTCCGTTCAGAATTTTGAAGTTCTAAAACTTCGATCATATGGTCTCGACCATATGAAAGTTGTACTTTTAGGATTTTGAAATTCTGAAGTAAACCTAGATATATATATATATATATATATATATATATATATATATATATATATATATATATACAAAGTGAGTGAGAGAGAGAGAGAGATAGATAGATAGATAGATAGATAGATAGATAGATAGATAGATAGATAGATAGATAGATAGATAGATATTAAAAAGCAGTATTCACTTTGCAAACTACTTGGAGTCCTTTCAGTTAATAAATACTTCATGATGCTTCATAGAAAAAAAAAATCTGTGGCTTGATTCTCAGCAGCTTTCTGTTTTCTTTTCAATTATCAAAGTGTGGGAAGAAAGATTAGCCAGGAAGTTTTTTTTTTTTATTTCTCCTGCTTTCCATTTGTCCTCTTGCCAAAGAACTGCTTTTAGAAATATTCCAGTATAAGAAGAGGGACCACCCCAGGGATATGGTTTGTAGCAGCATGAAAGCTCTACAGGATCAAACCGGTATATATGGGATGGGGGGTTAAGCACATTGTTTTACAATATTTCCTTACAGCTGAACTGACTTTAAATACTTCCAGTTCTTGCATGACCATACTGGGAATTATCTGAGCACACAGAAAGTGATGAAAGAAAAAGTAACGTAGTTTTTAGTGTAAGTGCTAGGCAACAGCAGTCTGATTCAATGCTCTGCTGTGGTTTTAGTCCTTTAGATTTTTTTTTATGCAAAACAAAATATATATGGTAAGCCTTTGGATTCATTATTATAGTCTATATTGTCTTAGCAACTGAACAAGGGCAACCTAGCTGTAAATTGCCATGCTGATAATGTGCTCGTCTCTGTGCAATGATGACAGCCAATGATGCAGTTATGATGCACTCATTCTCTGGTTAACTCACTCATGTTGTCTGCTGCACGCAGGGACATATTTTATCTATATGTCTTCTAAATCACATTCTAGTTTATATCATTATATTTCAAACTGTGATTCATTTCTCTTTTATGAAAAAGTTGCTCATGATTTCAAGCACTATTTGTGTACAAGAGCAGTGTCTGGCTATAAATACCCTGTATATTGTATGGCCACCCTGAAAGTGAATTATTCACTGATTAACCATTATGATTTGCTACCAGGAAAAGACTGAGCTTTAACCCTTACACCCTCTGCACTTGTTTGTAATAGCCCACAGCAGATTATTGGCTGTATATGTATATTCTTTTAAGGGGGTGACCTTCATTTTGCTTAAATATTAACAATAATATATTTGAACACTAATCACCCCTTCCTTCTTTCCACATGGAGTGGCACATCAAATAAAACAGTCTGAAATGTGGCTGTAACTGATAAAAAGTTAATTTGTATATATAAAGTCTAGTCTGCAGACAGGATTGTTTTGAGAGATGTTGGTGCTCCCTATTAAAATGATCCAGTAGCAGACAGTATGAGTTTAAATAGATGCTAAAGCTGTGGTGACAAATTCATTTTACAGGTGTTGCAGTACAACAATGTATAGGCATGTGGGCATGAAGCAGAATACAAGTGACGGTCAGCATTAATAGATAGCAAAGTGGTAAAAGTTTTACTTCCGACTAGTAGAATATTTATCATTATACAATGACCCCCCCCCCATTAATATTCCAAAACGTGCACGCTGATTGGTCAGTGTGCATGTTGTAAATCAGAGTTATAGTAATGGAAAAAGGTCCGGTTGCTTTGCCCTCGTGACCAAACCATACCAACCGTGGGTAAATCCAGCATTACCCACACTCAGGCGAGGGTTATTGCTATAGTATACTAAATAAGGTCATAAGTAAGAGCAAGATAGCATGAAAAGAAAGAAAAGTCATAGCCTGTTCTGGAAAGTGTGATATTCAGTTATTCAAAGGTCTCAGATGGTAGGAGTCTGGCAGCATTCGAAGAATCACGAGTTTTACTTTGAGAATAGCATCCCCAAGGCCAGTTACTGAGGCTGGGTGTTTCTTTGAAACAATGCTTCAGCTGTCGTAGATACAAGTACTGTGAACAAGCTGTAGTCCCTGACATTTAGCAGAGAGGAGTTTAGAGAAGACCGGGACATAATGTCGATGGGTATAGCATTCCAAATGATGAGACAAAAATAACTAAAGCTCTACTTCCATTGGATGCCTTATCCAGTGGGGGTGGGGGTGAAGAGTACTTGTCTTACTGGGAGAGGACTCATGTAAGTTAATTTCCAGTAGTTGATCATATGGAAGCCAAACAGAAGGCTATATTAACCACAGAGATTGGTATATTAGAGGTGCTACTGAGAAGAGGACCGCTTTAATAAGAGCCACATAGAACGTGTGACTTAGAGCTGCTAGCAAAGTACTGACATGGACTTTCCTCTCTGGGACAATCTCATTTTCTAATCTGGCACCATGTCAGTACTGGGGAGACAGATGTAAGGTAAGAAGCAGTCTTGAGGTAGTCCTGCACAAACTGAAGAGAGAAATGTGAGTACAGTTTGTCTAACGATCTTTGACAATAATCTTGTCTCTGTGCTGAGACAACTTTAAAACCTGGAGTGATAAATACCTAAATATGTGCTGAATTATAATGGAGACAGGATTGGCAACTTCAGTCATGATTTTAATGACAAATCTCTTGTCAGTCTCATGGAAAGAAGACCTGGCCACATGGCTATAGAGATGGCAAGAGTAAGGTCAAGGTCATTATTTGTTAAATATCTGACATCCAGAAGTAGGCTTCCTGCCCAGCTCCATGGCATGGAGAGATGGCAGTCTGACTGTGACCCTGATAATTCATGTTCAACTAATGATTTGAGCACTTTAGAGTGGTGAATAGTATACTGCGGTGGTGGTGCTGTGGTAGCATTGTCGCCTCATAGCAAGACGTTGTCCCGTTTGATTCTCAGCTAGAGCGTCTTCTGTGGGGAAGCATACATGAATGGGGTGAGCCTTCGTTGAAGGTTGTGTGTCAGGGCTGGTAGCCCGGTACTTAAAAATCCACTACCAATCATTAGCGGACTGGGGTTCCGCTGTGGCGACCCCTAACCGGGAAAAGCCGAAAGACACAAAGAGTGGTGAATAGTATGGGCTGCTTTAGTGCTGGCACCTACTGGAGAGAGAGGGATATAGCATGTACCATGTGGACTAGGATGAAATCTATGTTTGCATTACCAATGATCTGCATAACCAGGCTGCTTAACATGTGTGGTGGCATGCATTAGCTCTCTGGAGCAAGCAGCTGTGAAACTCACAACCAACAGGAGGACATAGCTAAGTACATAAACAAAAGATTTACCTTGCTTCATGGGATATACTGACATCACAACTCTCACCTGTAAGGATAACAAATGAGTTTGAGGGCTCTTACCCTGTCAGGAGAATAAATGGGTCAATGGCTATTACCTGGGAGAGGAATTACTAAACATGCAGGGTGGACAAGCAGGATGGTCATATGAGGCTGAGATCCAAAAGATTTAAAAAATGCATAAATAGAGATGAAGGTATCTTTAACAAGCATGGTGGATCAAAAAAAGAAGAAACAAAATTCCAATGTAGTTCTTTCATATTGGCAAAGCTAAAGAAAAACAAATATCCTATGACGTATTTGTACTAAACCACCTGCACAAGAAAAGAGTACTTTGACAAGAGGTCCATGTTGTTTTGTGTAGAGTCACTGAAATAGTTAAGACAGAATCAAACATGAACACCAAGGCTGAGGTTTTCCATTTATGCCAAAGAGGTTGGTTATTAACTAAATAAGTGTCTTTAAAGCTTACACTCTTGTCAGCCTGCCTAAATCAAAAGAAAAATTTCTGATGGCTGTCCAGAAATAGTGTTATGGTCTTGGTTTATCTTCTGAAATAATATTTTTTTAGTTTTTACATTACCTTGTCTTAAGACCAAAACAACAGACTGCTGCATTGGCCCGAGTTACATCAATGGTATGACCTCCTAAATGACATTAGAACAGGAATATTCTTCCCAGCAAGGAGGAATTCAATTTTCCCTACAAAACAGTTTGTGATCCAGGTAATCACATAACGATGTCCACAATAAGTAAATGCAAAAGTGTGGGCAGTTCTAAAGGCCTGGAATTCCATGTGATTTAATTCTGCTATGTGACTGGCATGGTACTTCACTGGAAATGCTCAGTCTAATCTTAACCCAAAGGACTTTGATCATTAAGAGGCAAGATCAGGAGTATGGAAGGGGCTGCAAATAACTCTTATAATATCAGCAGGCTCTTTTATTTGGGGGGGGGGGGCTGCACAAAACATGAAAAAGTAATCAAATGGCTGATGATATTATCAGGATTATTGACCCAGATGAGTCACCATATATAATTAATTTCTTATTTTGTTTCCTTGCCTGAGGTGGCCTTTCATCTGAATTAAAAAAGGTGGACAGATGGAATTTGTTTACTCTTAAGATAAAGTTTGCACACAGCTTTTGCTTCATTAGTAACTAACCATTAGAAACATTGTCACAAGGAACTGTACAGACACCTGAAATGGTTATCAGAATCATTTCCTGCTGAGACTATAAAAATGTATTAATTTATTTACTTAGGTTGATTGTTTGCTAGTAACTAACCATTAGAAACATTGTCACAAGGAACTGTACAGACACCTGAAATGGTTATCAGAATCATTTCCTGCTGAGACTATAAAAATGTATTAATTTATTTACTTAGGTTGATCGTTTGTTAATTGGGAGTATTTGATAACAATTTATAATTTAAGTTGGAAAGTTGGAGAGAAAATCTCCAGATATTAAAACTGCCCAAAATAAAAGTACTCTTGCAAGAAAAGACATCAGATACAAATCAGAGGCACAAGGCATAGATACAAGTGCCATAAAAAAAATCACGTGAAAGGAAAAATATTGAAAGAACTAGATGAAAAAACATCTGTACCAATGAATCAGTTTGCAAAGATAGCTTACATAAGGCAAAAGACTAAAGTACACATACCAAACTAATTACTATGTAGTAATATGCACAACAGTTCAATAAAGTGTGCAGATTGAAATAATCCATGTGAAATGTTATGCCACTAAGCTTACTTGATATGTTTGTATAATTATCCATAAAAAGATGGAAAGGGATAATATTCAAGTGGGAAAAAGAGGCTAAGGAACAAAATGGAAGATAAATGTATGGAAAATGGTGGGATGAGAGCTTGAGGGGAAAGGAGTTAAGGGTGTATAAAAAGGTGGTGCTGGAGGAACATAGAGTAAAAAAGAGGCATCTGGCTGTTCCGATATGTTTTAGTTCTCTAATTTGTTTAATTTTATCCTGTCTGCCACTGGCAATATTGCAGTCTAAACTTTAGTTTAGTTCACTTATGTGTTTGTTGGTTTATTACATTATTTTCATGTAGCTAATGTAGTTGGTCCTATATATCAAATTCCTCATGATATATCAAAGTATACAAATTTGAAAATGTCGCAGAAGTAGTGAAGAAGCTGAAAAGACAAAGCACTCCAAAAGAAAACAGATTCAGCAGGGGAATCCCCTTGTCACCAGGCCAGGTTCTTTTGGCTATCAATGTTTTAACCCTAAGGGGCAGATATTTTATCGATGCTATGTCGGGAAGCTGAGAAATCTTTTACAGAATTGCAGATGACCAGCTGTTTATTGTGAATAGATTCAAGTTGGTGCTGTGGGAATATTTTTGAAGAATTCATGAGTGATTCAGATTAGGTAGTAACTGGACTAAGGCAGTGCAGCTCAGAATGGGTGAAATAGAGAGGTCTATAGAGGAGTAGTTAATTGTCAGAAATGCTGCAATGAAGTACTGGGGCTTAAAGGTAATGAAAATGTGGAAACGTAGACTCTGAGTTAATTATGAGACGTTACTGTACCACACTGCTCAAATATTGGAGGACTGGGGAAATAATGTGTGCATGTTAACTAACCATTTGCTATTCAAAGACTCATAAGTGCAAGTCCCGGGATAGTGACAATGTGGACTTACATATACCAGGTCAGAGACTGCCTTTTCTCAGAATATTTCCTTTTCTTCAATGTATGGTCATCCGTATAAGTACTAGGGTCATGGGGGGGTTTCGCCTCACAAAAGGGGATGCAGGGGACTTTCCCATGCAGAAAACAACTTTAAAGCTGAACAGCAATATTCAACATTCATTCATTCATTGTTTTCCTGAGTTTGCAAACTTTGTTTCATAATTCCAGGACTCACAGTTAAGAATATCGAAATTAAAATATTTATGGGACATATTAACATATCTCAAATAATGACGATTCTCCCTAAGGCCTTGTACCTTTTAGGCACTTGTCACAGAGCAGTCGTGATTAGAGGATGCTTACATTGCAAAATGAGAAATTCATATGTGGGAGAAAGTTAGGTAGCTAAGGCACGCTTTGCTCATCAAGAAAGCTGGGAAGGTGGGTGATCCCCAGTTTACAGTTATCTGCTGTAATAGTTACAACTTTATATTTGCTTGGGGGTAAATAATAGTGGAGAGGAGAAGCCTAAAAGGGGGAGGTTGTGATAGAGAATGGGCTGGACACAAAAATGTTAGACTCAAAATTAATAGACACATAATAGTAACAATTTACTAAAGTCAGAGATAATGAATAGGTACATTTTAAGCCTAGCCATGCATCCCAAATCTTTGAAAATTTCTGGTGCAATTGATGAGTGTAAGCAGGGGCTTGGGAATGAAACATTTATAAGCAGGGGCCTGGGAGATGAAGTATTACAGGCTACCTCTGCCCATTAGAGACATAGGTGATAAATCAGGGATGAATTTCTTGTTTTCCATTCAATTGCCAAAGGTACACTTGAATTGGTTACAGACCAATTCTGCTTCACATGGATGCGGAGCCTGTTCCAGAGAAGGAGTAGTCTCTGAGACACATACCTGTCTCTCCAACAGCTCCTATTTATAAGACAGGCAAGGTTTAATTCTTTAGAATGGGTAATCCTGGTGCTGTTTGCTTTGTGGATATGCAGAAGGCCCGTCATGGTGGGGTCCAATAATGCCTTGTCTGCTAGGCATAGATCTCTCCTCAGCAGCCTATAGGAGACAGAATATAGGGACAAGGTTTTGCGGCAGTCTGCATAGGACATCTTACTTACCTTGTTTTCTTTTAGTGAGGAACTTCTGTGGATGTTTGAGTTGTGGGATATGCCCAGTTAGGTGCTTAGCAAAGAGGCCTTAGTACTCAGTTATAGGTCTGATGAATGCTGAATACAGTAAACAGTGACCTCCTTGAACCTCGATGCCATACCTTTGTTTATAAGTTACACAACATAGAATAATTTCCTCACTGCAGGACATTTGATGGAAAAAGGCTAGATTACAATCTACATATGTCTCCAAATCCCTGACTACTGTGTTAACTCTTGGGGGGGAGACATATCCCGAAGGATACTATTATGCATTCCTTGGCATTTAGTTTTAGTCCATGGCTCTGACACAAGTTATTTGTCTGTGTTATCTATTCCTGGAGAACATTAATGTCAGTGGGGATACTATAACTGCTCCTAATTTGCAATCATCCTCAAATTTGGTTAGCCAGAGTCCCTTGACATTGGCCTTAACTTCAGAAAAGTAAATGCCAAAAAAGAGTGGTCCTAGGAAGGGACTCCACTTGTGACTGGCTTTTTTCTAGAAGCAGACTTCCCAAGTCTAGCTTCCTTGGTCCTGTCTGTGAGCCAGCTGGCTAACCACTAGGTAGCATAAGGGTTTATACCTAACCTCTTGAGTTTATCAACAATGCCCAAGTGAGATATTCTGTCAAATCTCTTGGCCATGTCAAGGCAGTCAGTGTGAAGTGTCTTGCCTTTATCCATTGCGTTGATGACCTTCTCAAAGAAGTCCACCAGTCTGAGTAAGCATGATCCGCCCTTGACAAAACCAGATTGGGTTGGGTCAGTTGTCTGGAGGTTTCCTATAACATTATCGATCATTTCCATGATAATTCCTTCTATGGTTTTGCTAGACATGCTTCATCTGAAAAAATCCCAATCCCTCCATGCTACTCGTTCCAAAGACCTCAACCTTATCACCACATTAAACAGAACCTGCTGGAGGGATAGGTTCCTAACCCAGAGACTTCCAATACTCTGGAATAAACTCCCTATTCACATCAAGCAGAGCACCTCACTGGCCCTCTTCAAGAAAAATCTTGATGAGTGGATGGGAAATAGGAAATTCACCTCAGGGATCACTTCAATCGCATTGCTAGATAGGGGCACAGGGAACTAACATCTGGTAAGCCAGATGATTGGGAACACTATTGGGCTAGGCTTGCAGTGGTTTCAGGGCCATTACCCTAGTACTTACCTATGAACCTATGAATCTATGAACCTAGGGCTTTGCATATGAAACTAGTGAATCTTATGGGTCTGTAGTTTCCTAGGTTGGTAGATGGCCTACCTTTGCGCAGAGGAAGGATTGTTGCTTTTCTTCATTTATGGGGCATGAAGTCTGTTTGGAAACTGTGAAGTAGTGAATCCTATGGGTCTGTAGTTTCTAGGGTCAGTAGTTGGTCCATCTTTGTGCAGAGGAATGACTGTCACTGTTCTTCAGTCATGAGGCATGAAGTCTGTTTGGAAGCTACAGTGAAACAGTGATTCTAGAGGTCCTGAAAGGTCATGTTTCATGCTATTAAGTAGGAGTCCTGAATAGTGTCTGGCCCCATCAGTGCAGTGTTCTTGGTCACAGAGAAAGCATTGAGGACCTGTTCCCTAGTGATGGTATGGGAGTTATGCATCTGTAGTTCCCAGAGAGGAAGTTGAGTGGGAGAAAAGGGTAAGGCTAGAGCTGAATTTGTCTGCCAGTAGATTTGCTATATCTGGCTCAGTATAGGTGGTTAAATTAAAAATGAGCTCTGCACACAACTGAGTATTGTTCTTGAGGCTGTGGTCAGAATGCCTTGTGGTTGTCCTTTGCCTGGGATGCCAAACTTACCTCAAATATGGCTTTGGTGGAATTTATTTGTCCTCTGACTTGTTTATTTAGTTAGATGGAAGTGCTTTTATCCTGCTGGGTGCTACAGCTCCTAATTTTTGCCTTGATTTGCTTTCTTCTGTTATACAACCTGTTGATGTTATAATTCCACCAGGGTGGCTTGTTTTTTGAGTTCGTTCTGTACTTCTCTCTGGTGGGTACAGCTGCTCTCCGCAACTATTAATGTGCTTGTATAGGATTTCTGTAAAGAGTTCCTCATAGTTAGCACTGTTCTCAGAGTTTGTGGGGGCTTGAAATTTTGCCAGGTTATCACTTAATAGGAGGAAGTTAGCTTTTGATTAGTTCCTGAACTTTCCAAGGTTAGCTGGGATTCCTTGTTTTATTTTCACTTCAAAGGAGACCATTTTGTGGTCTGACTTGACCAGAGAAGACATTACATGGTATAGAGTTTTCCCATATTAGTGAGAACCAGATCCAGTATGTTTGCACCCTTGACTGGCTTATTGACAATCTGGTCCAAGGAGTTTGTATTTAAACAATCCAGGAATCTCTGTGTGTGCACATTTGGTGTTGTGTGTGACTCCCAGTTAATAGTGGGGTAGTTAACGGTTGGATGGTGAGTGTTTCCAATAAGCTTAAATTCATGTTATAGGTTTCCTGGGTCATAGAGGGGGACCTATAGCTTACTACAAAGTGGTACGGAATTTTGCCTATGGTGATAAGAACATGGAGAAGTTCAAGTGCATCTTCCTGTTTGGCCAGCCTTAAGGTATATTTATTTCTGATGTAAATGAAGACACCTGTACCTTTAGTCCCTGTCTGTGTAATAGCAGGTTCACGGCTGTAAAGTATGCCTCAGTGAATGCACAGACATCAGCATTCTCTAGGCTGAGCAGAGCTTGTAGGGAGTGGAGTGTCTTGTTTACACTTCTAGTATTGTAGAAATTAGGGTAGAAGAGAAGATATTGCTTGAAAAATGGAATGAAATGGGAGAGTGAGACATAAGGAAGGATGTTTAAACTGGCTGAAGTAGATCGTGTTTAGCAAGAAGTTCAGGATGATAATGTCAGAAAACAGGTGAAATGCACCATAAAGAGCTGGCTATTCACAAAAGGGGCAAGTTGTGGAAAAGATAAAAGAATATCACAACAGTATTTTATCTAAAAGTTAAATGAGGAAAAGCATTTTAAATAGCTGGAAAGGCTCCAGCTTAAAGGTATACATATGAAGAAATACATTTTACTCCTTGAGAAATGCATGCTTTATGTATGAGGTCAGAAAAACAGAAATTGTTTCCGACAATTTGGGATCATCACATGTGGATTGTCTATAGCTGGTTTAAAATTCAGAAACAGGTAACTAGAACTTACAAAGTAGAAACAGAACAGTGCTGGTGCTGTAGAAAGAATAAGGCAGACACTGTTCATATATTCTGGAACTGCTCAATAGTATGAGATATAATAGGAGTGCTGCAAGGATGAGAGGGTAGAAATCTTTTGGCAAACAGATTCTAAGGGAGTATACATTTTTATTGTTATAATATGCAGTGAATTCTACATGTGATGAGAAAGGAGAATATTCAACTTCTGTTTCTTGGAAGTTGGATCAAGGGCTCTATTGTAAAAGAATGGAAGGGTGACACAATATGGGATATACAGTAGGTAACAGAGATCAATTTAATGACCTATGGAAAACTAATAGCAACATAATTTATAGAAGATAGCTATATCTAAATGAAGAAATCTTATGATTTTGCCCTAGAGGTGAAAGGGAAAGGGATTCTCCCCACTTGGTAACAAGAAAAAATATGGTATGAGGCTACTCATAGAGACTTAGCATCCAGGGAATCCATGGTATTATTTTCCATGTGTCTAATTGTACTTAACCTATTTCAAGGCTAGGACTGATTGACTATTACTGGGGTAACAACTGGGTTTGGTCTGTTTTAAAAATGGGAAATTGGATATTTGCACCAGGGAGCACACCTCTCAACCAGTTCATAGGTTCATAGATAGGTATTAGGCTATCGGCCCAAGGGCCTAAGTAAGCCTAGCCAACAAGGTTCCCTGGCTTATGTCACCCAAGAAAGTTAATTTCCTGTGCCCCTGTCGAGCAGAGCCACAGAAGTGATCCCCGGGTTGTATTTCCTATTCCCCATCCACTCATCAAGATTTTTCTTGAAGAGTGCTAATGAGGAACTTTGCTTGACATAGATGGGTAGCTTGTTCCAGAGTATAGGAAGTCTCTGGGATAGGAATCTATCCCTCCAGCATGTCCTGTTTATTGTGGTGACAAGGTTTAGGTCCCTAGAGTGTGTAGCTCAGAGGGATTGTGATTTTTTTATGTGTAGCATGTCCAACAGGTCTGGTTTTAACATAGCTTTATATGTTAGGCAGAGATCTGCTCGGAATAAGCAATATGCTACAGAGTAAAGCTGGAGTTTTTTGAGATGGTCAGTGTAGGGCATCTGTTTGAGAACAGTAATCCTCTTTGTGAGGTACTTCTGTGGCCTTTCCAGCTGCTGCAGATGTCTTGTTAGGTACACTCCAAAAGGGGCATTGTACTCTATAAGGGGTCTAATGAGTACCGAGTAGAGAGGAACAATGACCTCTTTTTTCCTGGATGAGAACCCTTTTGTGATGAGGTGTGCCATATAGAAGGATTTGCTGACTACTGTGGCAATGTGATTATCAAAGGAGAGACTACTGTCCACCTGGGTCCCAAGGTCTCTTATCACACATTCTGTGTTAATTAAACTGTTGTTTATGTGGTAGTTCATGGGTACAGAGTTTTTACCAAAGGGGATGACAATGCACTTTTTGGCATTGAGCTTGAGGCCATGCCTCTGACACTAGGCATCTGTCTCAGTGAGGCCCTTCTGTAGGATGTCCATATCATTTGAGGACTCGACTATGGCTCCTAGTTTGCAGTCATCTGCAAACTTCATTAGCCACAGGCCGTCTGTGTTAGCCTGTACTTCAGAGAAGTAGATACCAAACAGGAGAGGTCCCAGGACTGAACCCTGTGGTACTCCACTTGTCACTAGTTTGAAGTCAATAGATAAAACAAAATCCACGTCAGCAGAACCAGCAGCAAAAAGTCCAATGTATAATAAATGAAAAGTACTCATAATAACATTACCTCTGCATGCTTCTAAGTTTCAAAATGCAAGCTAAACTTACTCTGTCATTAAGACCTGGAAGTCTATAAGAACAGAGTTTCAGCTGCCAAATCACTTCTAGGCGCTCTAATAATAATTGAAAAGGACCCCCCCTGATGTCAAAGGAAACCTGTCCTAACACCCTAAAAGTAAACCTGTGCTGAGGGTGGTCATTAACATGTTTCGCCAAAGCATTTTCACACTTGTTTTTCCTAATACAGTATAAATGCTCATAGATTCTTTCATTAAAACCTCTGTCAGTCTTGCCCACATAAAATGCTGGGCAAGACTGGCAGCAAGCCAAATAAACAACCGATCGAGATTTACAGTTGAATCTACCAACAGTGGAGAAAGAAGACCCAGCAATTTTAAAGCTCGAACCAGTGGCAATATGCCTACACATGTTACAACTCTCACATTTGAAAGTGCCCTCTGTTCTGACACGGGTGTCCTTTTTTGTTTCTAATATCCGTTTGAGGTTGTCACCCCTCCTGTATATAAACCTAGGCAAAGTGCCAAACTTAGCTTGTAAGGCATCATCACACAAGAAAATACTCCAGTTCTTGACAACCACCTCCTTAATTAGGTGAATCTCAGCACTGTAATTGGTGATGAAAGAGATAGAAGTGTCAACTTTCTTGCTGTCTAAAAAGACTTCAGGCATAACTGGAGATAGATGCTCTAGTGAACAACTTGTGAACAAACTACTTTGTAAAATAGGTTTATAAACACCCCCATACCTTTTAGTCTGGACCTCAGTGACGAAGTCATGAATAAACTTGTCCGGGTAACCTCTATGTAGGAACAATCCCTTAATGAACTCACATTCTTCTAAAAATAGTTCATCATCGGTTACCATTCGAGCAGCGCGCACAAGTTGCCCCTTGACTACCCCTCTTTTCTGGTGCCCAGGATGGGCACTGGTGAAGTGTAACATGGTATTAGAGTAAGAACTCTTCCGAAATATTTTTGCCTTAAAGCTACCAGCAGAAATGTCCTTATATAAGTCTACATCCAGATAAGAAATTCTAGAATCAGACTCTACAAATGTGAACTTCAAAAAAGACGTGCTGGAGTTGAGATAGTCCATGAAGGTTCTCACATCATTAACTGAACCTTCCGTCAGTATAAAGATGTCATCCAAAAATCTGGTGTAAAAATCAATTTTGAACTGACCATTGTAATTGCCAAGCACATATCTGTGTTCCCATTCGGCCATAACCATGTTGGCAAAACTGGCCCCTACTGGTGAGCCCATGGCTACACCAGTCTTCTGTAAATATATCTCTCCCCCAAATGTTACAAAGTTGTACCTCAAAATGACATCTAACAATTCCTGCACCAATCTGGTTTCTACACTGCTAGCATTGTGATGCAATAAACGGTCAGTGACCCAGTCTATCCCTGTAACATGAGGAATAGACGTACAGAGGTCTTTTACGTCTATTGTCAAAAATCTATGGCCTCTCTTGAATTCTAAAGCACCTATGGCTTTCAAAAAAGCCCAAGAATCTTTACAAATGTGTGTTTCCTTTTCAACATATTTTTTCAATATGTTGTCCACATACTTGGCTATCGGGAAAGTGATAGAACCCCTAGCGTTAACCAATAGCCTCATGGGGGGGTTGTGCACATCTTTATGGATCTTGGGCAATCCGAAAACTGTTGGAATCTTAGGGAATGAAACAGTCAAATATTTCAACACATCTTGTTCAATAACATTTTCTAAAAACAAGTCATTCAAGAAAACATGGATGCACCTATACGCTGCATTCAATTCGTTAATGCTAGATAGTGTATAAGCATCCTGCAATAACATGTGGTTGAGGCAGTTTTCATAATGACAAGTGTCCATTAGTACTAAACCACCCCCCTTGTCTGGTTTAAGGATCCTGACAGGTAAACTTTTTAAAGTATCCAACAAGTCTACTTCGTCATCAGACAAGTTTTTGTTCGCAAATGTCCTAGAACAATTAACTAAGTTTCTAATTTCAGTTTCACACAAGTGTTCAAATAAAAAAAGTAAAGGATGGATAGGGGGGGTTGAATGTACTTGGGACTCTCAAAGTTTTTTTGCCTAAAGCAGTGTTACTAAAAATTGACAATAAATTCAACCTATGTATAAACAACTTCAAATCAAGTAGTGTGTATGCTAAGTTAAAATGTCTCCATGGAACAAAAGTAAGACCTTTGGAAAATAAATCAGACATCTCCATAGTGATTGTAAAACTCAAATAGTTATGAACAAAAAAGTCTCCAAAACTGTTACTGATAATGTCAGGGTTTGTCCTTCTTGTTACTTCTGAAAATGCTTCTTGCTGTTGTTCCTGTAATGACTCCTCGTGTTGTAAAACCTCTGATGGTTCTGTCCCCGGTTCGAGGAAAAAGACGGTGTAGGATGAGAAATCTCCTCATCCCTACCACCATCAGTTACAAAATTTGTTGTAGGAACAACATCCTCCACACCCTCTCCAGTGACCGGCCTACTGGAACTAGCTGTCTGCCTCATAACCCCATTGGTTAGGTTAATAGGAGCACCTAGACTGTCGCCAACACTCTGAGAATGGGGGGGGGGGGATATGCATCCTTTACTTTTTTTATTTGAATACTTTTGAAAGTATATAGCATAGTAAAACAAGATGTAAATATCCCACCCTCCTGGAAATATTCACTGATATCCCCTATACTTAAAGTAGGCAAAGATGAGAAACAATGCTCATCATATAGACCAATATCATTATTAAACCTAGATTATAAAATGTTCATGGCAATATATGCAGACAGAATCAAGCACTTTCTCCCCATGTTAATCCATGAAGACCAAACAGGCTTTATCAAAGGAAGAAATACATATGACAACCTTAAAAGAATTTTGACGTTAATAGATTATACTAAACAAATACATTTTGATTTAAACATAATTTCTCTAGACATTAACATAGCCTTTGATTCTGTTAACTGGAACTTTCTAACATTAGTCTTAAAAGAATATACATTTCCCACAAATTTTAACACTCTCATCCAATCATTATATAACGAATCTATAGCAAATGTTAAATTAGGATCATATAGATCAGTACCTATAAAACTAAAAAGGAAACTAAACAAGGCTGCCCTTTATCACCACTGCTATTTGCCTTAATAACAGAACCTTTTGCAAATCAAATTAGGTCAAACAATAACATTAAAGGAATATATATTAACAAAGCTTTGAACCTTAAACTACAACTTTTTGCTGATGACATACTTCTAACCCTTTCAGACAGTAACAAATCTTTACAGGCTTTATTTAATGACATAAAAGACTTTCAAAGTGTCTCAAGTTTACACTTTAATGAAAGCAAAACAAAATTCTTGTCATGCAATACCAATAAGAAACATATAAACAAAAAAATATTCCAAATTCCTAACAGAAGGCAACAAAATATTATATTTAGGTATAGATCTGCTTGAAGATTTAACAGACTCACTTATATTTAATTATAAAAAAATCATTAGATAAAATAGAGCAAGCAATATCTAACTGGAACAAATATATATTCACAATGGGAGACAAATTATATCTTATTAAGTCAGTCATTTTTCCCAAGATATTATATCTATTACAAAGCTTTTCATTGCCACCTCCCAAGTATATCATCCAAAGATTTAAGAAACTAATACTAAACTTCTTGTGGTTCCCAAATTAATCTTGAATTGCTTTAAATAAACATCTACCAAATTGGGAAGAAGGAGGAGGAATTAATCTACCAGACATTGAGACATATATTATATCATGTGTTGTCAAAAATATAACCTTATGGTTAAATACTCATTACATGCCTATTTGGAAACAAATACATGAACAAATCTATATATAGAACTCAAAATCATATAAAAGACTGTTTAACCATCATACCATCACCACTAATGTGGTTGTTAAAAGATCACCTAGTAGGGAAAAATAAAAGCAATAAATTGCCTTCAAAATATATAAATATTACCTTAACAACTTTTAAAAAATATATAAACAAAATCCCAAATATTAATTCTTGTTTTTTTCTGACCTTTCCAATAGCCTTTATACCTACTATTCTTGATACATCCCAAATTCAAAAAATAAATATACTAAAGAAAGGTACAATAAACTATTGGCATCAACTGGTAGAACAAGGGAAAATATTAACTAATAATCAAATAATTAACAAATATAATATAAATAATGATTCATGGCTACTTCTACAAAATCTAAGACAATACCTTATAAATAGAACTGAACAAATGCAAGTAACAATCAGACAATCTGTTCCAGAATTTATTGAAGATCTTATTATAATCACAAATAAACCTTATCAAGGTAATGGTTACCTGTCTAATATTTACAAACTTATTAAAAAAACAAAAGTCTACTCTGTAGGCAACTATTGGGATTACTATACACAGATAAACAACCACCCTCCTAATGAAGAATATATTGGCAGTTATTCACTTGGAGATATTTAAACAGAAGTTTTTACACACCGCACAAATTAGCCAAATTATTTGCTAGTGAAGATAAATGCTGGAGATGTCAAACTAAATAAGAGCTGACTGGCAACATATTTTCTATGACTGTAAGTGTGTCACATTATATTGGAAAAATATTATTTTTTTTTCAGATTGTCTTCAATGATAATTATCAATTAACAAAATCAATGATATTAAAGATTTTAAGATACTATGGGCACTGATGGCAGTTGCACGCAAAATTATCACCATACACTGGAAAAGCACGTCTTCTCCCACATTTAAGGAGTTTAAAACCCTATCCTTAATGGTTGGACATATGGAAATATCTACACTAAAGAAAAGAACAACCAGACCTACATCACTTTATAACTCTTGGGTGAAAATACTGGAAATATTTGAGAAAATGGACAAAGATTTATGAAATGATTTATCATTCTTCACAATCTACTTAAATGTATTATTGCTTTTTCCTGTATAGACACTAATGTATATAGTTAAATAATGTTCTGATATTTATAGGTTTTAGAATTGTATATATGTTTTTCATTTTGAATTTATGTAATGTCTGATAAAACATCATACTTCAAAATAAAAAAAAAAGTTTAAAGTATAAGAGGAGAAGGTCAACACCCGCACAACACCACACTCAACACGTAGTCCCTCAAAACCTTTACCACCAATACCCACACATAACCATGCCAAACATGCACTTACATACGTGGATGCTCTCAATGTTAAATCTAAACAGGAAACAGAGACCCCCAAAGCAGATACACAAACAACCACCACCCACCAACACAACCAAAGCAACACATAGCCCAAAACACCATTGTGCTACCCAGCAACAGCCCATAAGGCAAAACAAAGTACCTAACACACTAGTCATAGGTGACTCTGTAGTTAGGCACACTGAAGTCCCACTCACCAGGCTGAATAAAGAGAGGATTACAGTCAGCTGCTTGTCGAGTGCCAGAATTTGCCACATAACACATTCACTCAGGTCACTCCACAACAGGTATGATTATGACTCTGTCATCATCCATATTGGTTTGAATGACCTGGGATGCACCTCTCTGGACTACATGAAATGAGACATGAAGGAGCTCTCGGATCTGGTAGCTCAGTCAGGCAAGACCCTAGCCCTGAGTAGCATCTTGGCTTCACCCAGGACAAAATGATTGACTTCAACAATTGGCTAAGTTTCTGGTGTCATTCTAAGGGGATCCAGCATCTCCCTGCCTGAGATGACATGGTCGACAGACCATGATGCTTTGCCAGAGATGGTCTGCACCTGTCACCCCTGGGATTCCGGATACTGGCTAAGGCTCTTGCCACCCCTATTGTGCCTTTTTTAGGCAAGGTTCAAATGCTAAATTCACCACCGTAACAGGTACAAGCAAGCAAACTCTGAGGGTAATGCTACTTAATGCTAGAAGTCTAAACCTCAAAATGCACTCACTTAAGGCAATCCTAAAAATGGAAAGCATCCACAGCTGTGCAGTAACAGAGACCTGGTTCAAGGCTCCCAGAGAGCACCCCTGCATTACCAGGCTATAATTCATACCACACCTTTCGGCCATCTAACATGGACCGAAGCACTAAAGGCCAAGGGCAGACCATAAACGCATCCTGGGAATGACAGACCCATTAGTTTAACTAGTCTCATATGTAAAGCCATGGAAAGAATTATCATGGAAATGATTAACACTGATATAGGAAACCTTCAGACACTATACTCAACCCCGTTTGGTTTTATCAAATGTATGTCATGCTTATTGAACCTGGTGAACTTCTTTGCCAAGGGCAGCAAGGCAATGGCTGATGGCAAAATGGAGCATACTACTTACCTTGACCTAGCTAAGGCATTTGATACAATATCCAACTCAGCAGTTTAAATAAACTCAAAGAATTAGCCATAAACCCCTATAATACTCACTGAATAGCATTTGTCTCACAGTCAGGACCCAGGATGTCAGGACTGGAGACACCACCTCCACAAAGAGGCCAGGCACCAGTAGCATCCCCCAGAGCTCCACGCTGGGTCAGCTTCTCTTTGACATCTATTTTTCATGGGTCAAGGACAATGTCAAGGGCCTCTGGCTTACCAAGTTTGCAGATTACTGTAAGCTAGGAGCAATCATAGAAGCCCCACAAGATACTAACATCTTACAGGAAGGCCTAACACAGACAAATGACTGGTGTAAAAGCCACGTCTTAAAGCCCAAAGACAAGAAATGCGTAATAGTACCATATATGAAGTCAACCAACAAGGGAAATTACTTATTGAAAAAACAACCGTAAGAGTAGAAACAGTAGTCAGCAATTTGGGGACTCATGTAGACAGTCATCTGGCTTTTAACCAGCGTGTGTCTAAGGTTGTAAGAAAATCATTCTCCGTCACTCATAAGTAAGGACATGGCATCTAGGTCCGGAGAAGTTATCATGCTTGGATTATATATGGCAGTTGATTGATTTTTTTTTATTCCGCTGGCGGCTGAGCTGTTGGAAGAGATCAATGTACTACAAGGTGAAATATACACCAAGTTTCCAGCAGAAGTGGTCACAACCAGAGTTGATGACTTATTTGAACAGATCGGTGATTATGATAAAAAGTTGCAGGCTACTAAGTATAAATAATTACAGAGAAATATGACCGACTTTATATTGGGTCATGGTTTTCTTGGCCCAAGAGTACTGCTAGACCATTTCCTACTAGAGACACAGGTTGTTCACTAAATGGACATGTGGATCGACAAGACGTAGAACTACCTACAGCTAATAGGTCAGTTGAATAACTAAATATTGGCTCTGTGGATAATACCAGTAGTAATTCACCAATGGCTATGACTTTAACCTCTACAATTTCTGATAGACATATGGCCACTGACATGGCCGGGGTGTCTAGTGCAGTGCCTAAAACAACCCATTTTTCCTTACTGGAGCCACTTCCAATAACTATGGAGCAGAGACAAGGGAGATCACACAGTCAGATGAAGAGAGGCCGAGTGCAGCACAAGCAGCAGTCCATGGAGAGGTTCACCCATATGGGAACACAGAACAGGAATTGACCAATTTGGTGGTGAATATTTCCTCTGTACATCTTACCTCTGTACAACTTCAGATATTTAATAGAGTTTTGTCCTTTGTACCTGCACAGAGAATGATTCTCTCACAAGTTTTCACTGATTTAAGACTATTTTCATGTAATTTGACTTTAGCAGCAGTGTTTCATGATACACATGAAGCACCTAGGGTGTTTGCTCAGCCAAGTATTTTTGCACCAACAAAACATCCTACTATTGAGACTTATGTGAATGCATATGATGAACAGATTAGAAAGGTTCTTAATGAGAAGCTTACATCATGCTACTATAATTTGAATGCTGAGGAATATAGAGCACTGAATGATCTTAAACATCTCAAATCTATTGAGATTCACCCCACTGATAAAGGCAGAGTGATAGTAGTTATTGACATCAGTTTGTATCTAGATTCTATGGCTGAGCTGTGGAGAGATGATAATACTTATCAATTGATTACAAAGCTGCAATTGACAGCTATTGCTGATAGGATTGCTGTACTGTTGTTTGATCTATTGATTAGAGGTACTATTAATGAAAAAATTATTTAAATATTTTTCAGTTGAGTATCTGACTGTCCATATCTTATACAGACTTCCGAAGATACATAAAAATCTGTATCATCCTGCCATGCGAACTATACTATCTAGTAGGGGATGGGCTACAGAGCCTTTGTCCATCTTTTTGGAAAAGATGTTGAGACCTATACTTGACAAAGTTGATTCTGTGTTGAAAGACACCAAAGATTTTTTAGAAGACCTGTATTGCAAGGTTAATGGTTTAAATAGGATTACTGACATTGTATTGATTACCTTGTTATTTAGAGTGATTCCTAACACTGTGGGTATTGATTACGTTAGGTCTTTTTTAGCAGAATATGCAAATATATCTAGCAGTAAAATTGAGCTCATCTGTGCCCTTCTCTAACTGGTATTAGAGAATAATACCATTGTGTTTGGCCAGGAATACTTTTTGCAGACGGTTGGTGTGGCTATGGGCACAGCTTGTGTCAATAGCTACGCCAACCTTGTGTTAGCATACTGGGAGCAGACTAAGGTCCTTAAAGACAATATATAAGTACAACAGTCATTCACTACAAATATTTTGTTGATGACATTTTTTTGCTCTGGGAGGGTAGTATTGAACTGCTCAATGAATTTATTTCTTTCATGCAAAGTTCGACTGACATTTTAAGCTTCAGCCATAATTCTGTAGAATCCATTGATTTTTTGGATATTACAGTCCATATTAATAGTTTGGGCAAGTTTAATACAAAAATATATAAGAAGCCATGCAAAAAGAATTCAGTGTTACATAAGAGCAACATGCACCCCAGACATATCCCCAGGAATGTCCTGAGGGGACAGTGTCTTAGGGTCATGCGATTACACACTGATGAGATCTCGTTGGAACATGCTTTGAAGGAGTTTAAGATTTTTTTTTTAAGACATGGGTACACTGAGACAGAGATAGATGCCTGTATACAGAGAGCTAGATCAGAAAGAAGAAGTATAGCTAGACCATATTTTTCTGATTTTAGTGCTCCCATAATGACCCCTGTTCCTGTATCTGGATATAATAATAGAACTATCAAAAAACCACGACAGGAGGTGGTAAAGCGAAACACGCAAAATTACAAGGAATAAAGTAAACCACGTGAAATCACAATGTCAAACTTTAATAATAAAGCTTTTGGACATAATCCTTCATCAGCATAACATCTTTAAAACAAGAACTAATTTAAATATACAATAAAACAATCACATGATACCACACAGCCAATAAAAATTAACAGCTAACTATTTCAATTGCATCTGCTTAAATTTTAAAACTGGTTTAATAGAAACCATTTTATTTATACTAGGGGAGTGATCAGCATTAAGCCATAAATTCCACTCATATTCCTTTTGTTCCAACTTGTTATTCAAATCACCAACCCTGGGGTCTTTAAAAATTACATCACGAACCTAAACATAAAACAATAACCAAATGTATTCCCTCTAAAGCTGACACTCTAACAAATGTTTTAACTGATTTAAAAGTTTTCTGCTGAAACTTGAATTTGAAGCTATGTTTTGGCAATACTCTATTACTAGTTCAATGATTAATAGAAGGTGTAGTGGTTTTATTCCTGTTAATCACCCTGTTATTCCTGCTTTCAGCAAGATTTGTGAACAACAAATTCTCGATTTTTTTGACTGGGTGGGGGGGGGGGTCACACAAAAAAAAAATATAACTTGAGTTATGAAGAGTATAAAGCATTGTTTACTTTAACCAAGACCTACTACAAATCTACAAACCCAAGTCTAAATTTAGATGTAACATGTACAGTTATCACCCCACTATTGCCTGGAATAGGGTCCCACTAGAAATCAGGACCCTTACACATCCTAAACAATTTAAGACAGCCACCAAAGAGCACTTTAAAAGTCACTGGTTCTGCCATTGCACTCTCCCTCCTTAAATATCCCCTACTTCTCATACCTTAATCTACTTTCTGCCCTTAACTCACTCTTCTCACTAGATCTCTCTAATCTTCCTTGACTACTCTTTCTACTGTCTTCTAAAATCTATTAAGCAAATTGCCTCTGAGAAACATTCTGTTGTAATTGTTTTGCCTTCAAGCAACCACATCATGATTAAACTGGGTTTTTGTAACCACTTACCCCAAAAACTATATAATGACATATTTCTTTTTATACATTTTGAAATAGTTTTGCTATACTCCTGAATTATTGACACTGTATAACATTGTATTGCTACTTAATGCCTTGTAATAATCCTGTAACATTGCTGTTTAATGCTAATTTATAATGAAAATTGTATAATATGTTTGAGCTTTTCTCCCCAGGCCTCCGCTGAAAAGGGCTCTTCAGCTCAGTCAGACAATCCCGGTCAACAAATGTAAAATAAAATAAATAAATAAATAAATAATAAATAAATTATCATGACATCATTATAAAGGAGGTAGACAAAGGTGGCGCCATTGTCTTGATGGATAAAGACAATTATTTAGCTGGTGTTGAAGATGTGTTGAAAGATGCTAATGCCTTTGTGGAAATTAATATTAATGATGTACAAAAATGTATACAAAATGTTAATTTAGCGATTTATGAGTTACAAATTAATGATGACGTGTCATTGGATTTATTTCATTATTTTTCTGTTCCTAGTCCAGTCATACTCTGGTTATATGGCCTCCCTAAGATCAATAAATGTTTCCAGAAGCACCCAATGAAATCGATTGTCTTGGGAGGGGGTAGATTACTGAATCCATATAATTTTATCTGCAGAATTTATTAAGTGATTATTTAAAGTATGTTAATTTTGGTCCAAAATCCCACTATACCAATAACACAAGGACTACCAAAGTTGCATAAAAATGCAGTGAATCCCCCAATCAGACCAATTGTGTCAGGCAGACACTGGTGTTCTGAACCAGTGTCGATATATTTGGAAAAATGTTTAAGGCCAGTATTGAACAAAGTGGATTATGTCTTGAGAGATACAGAACTTTCTCTTAAAGATTTACATGCCTTTATTTTAAATAGGGGTAGTGAGGATCTTTTGTTAGTGACTATGGATATAGTCTCACTATTTACAGTGATTCCTAATAGCTTAGGCAGTGAGAGTACTAACTATTTTTAAGGCATTTTTCCACATATACAGAGGATAAAGTTTTGTTGATTAGTGAGTTACTGGATATAGTGCTTGTACACAATGTGTTCTTATTTGGAGACACTGCTTATAGACAACACAATGGTGTAGCTATGGGCACATCTTGTGCCAATAGCTATGCCAGTGCAGCTATGGTAGCACTGGAATTGGAGTACTTGTTACAAGGACCATTTAGAAAACAAGTTTTATTTTTTCAGAGATTTGTGGATGAACTCTTTATTGTTTGGGAAAGGGGAGTGAATAGTTTTTTGGAATTTGAGAGATATCTCGATGGAAGTACTGAGTTTTTAAAATTCACTTCCAAGTACTCTATTTATGAGGTCAGTTTCTTAGATGTAACCATTAAGGTAGATGGCAGTGGTAACATCTATACAACTCTATATAGGAAAAATTGTCATGTTAATCATCTACTTCGGAAGGATAGTATGCATCCACCATATACCTGTAAGAACGTGATACATAACCAGGTGTTTAGGGCATCAATACTGAATGTAAGAGATGAGGATTTCTTGCAACAAGTTGAGATAGTCACAGGTGAATTAACTGCAAGAAGTTATAATGAAAGTAAAATACAGACTAATGTAACAGATGATATGAGCATGAGGGATACGAAAGCTAGACCATATTTTTCTAAAAAACATAGTTCAAGGGATTGGGATTGTGTTGGAGGTTGCAAGGACAAGTTAAAGGTATCTTTATGTTATACTGTGCACAAACTGGTTACTAATCAGCAAGTCAATGTAAAGACACACTCCCAACCTTAATAAACTTTGCTGTCTCTTCTCTCCTTCACTTTACAGGTAGTTTGAATTATTACTTACCCCCTCTGAGGCCTTCACTGATTTCCACTGATTGCCTCTCTGGTTTCTTTGCATTCCACCTGGATTACACCCCTTGTGCTATCTCCCTCCCCCAATACAAAGTCTATATTAGAATCCTGCTGAGCATGGAGCCATCTTTACATTTCTAGTCTCCCACCAGGATACAAGTGCTCTTCAGCAATTACATTCTGCTTGCCGGTAAGCCATTAGACCTCAGGAATTTTTTTACGTGTTCAGATTTGTAAAGTAATACTTACTTTTTTCTCTTGTCTTGGTTGGCTCTGCCCCACTCCATTTGCCCTCGCTAATGCTTGTGCTCTCTCTGCTCCCCTGCATTGCCCCCTATTCCCTTCCGCCCCCCACTACCTCTAGATTTATAGTAACCACAGCCACACCCACAGCTCACCCTCACATCACCTCCACCAATCACAGCTTTTCAAGTTATATCACATTATACCACACCAACTTGCTCCACACAAAATACTCCCAATCACTTACATTACCACTAGGCATTTTTTACATCACCCACACTACTTCCCCATTCACATATAGTGCAACCCTATAATTCCTATTCAGACCCCCCACCTAGAAACAACTTCAACTTTATAACCATGACTATCACACAACTAAGTCTAGTCTGTCTTCTCATAATTCTTTACAACACCGCAAGTTATCACTCTAGCAATATCCCTAAACTTAGTAGCACAACACTACATTATGCACTCCCGTATACAGACACCACACATTACAATAATATCTGCCCACAGTTATTCAAGAACTACATTACGGACCACTTCAGAACTAAACACATATGTTCTCATTCCTACTCCAAAAAAACACAATACTTTCTCACACTCCTCACCAAACTCCAACATATGTATAACCATTTTAACTCCAGGCTCACCATAAGAGGGGATATCCACCCCAACCCATGCCCAAATCCATCCTGTCCAACACAAACTGCTCCAACACAAATGTCAGAACATAACACCCCCAATTTCTTCATCCCTGGGCAAATCAACAACAGCAGCAAAACCAACCATCTTTTAATGCTAAATATTAATATTAGAAGTATCAAAAATAAAATACCTGAACTCCAGGCCACAATAGCACACTACTCCCCAGACATAGTTGCTTTAACAGAAACCTGGCTAAATAAAAACATAGCTAACTCAGAAGTTCTCCCTACTGGCTGCAATATCATTAGACAAGACAGACCACTTCGTAAAGGGGGTGAAACTGCCTTACTGTACAAGTCCAACTTAACTGTCCATCAATTACCAAGCTCCTACCCCTCCCCCAATAATTGTGACATACTTATCTCACAACTTCAACTTCACCCTAAAAAAGTCATCACCACAATTGTGATCTATATTCCACCTGGTAATACACCTGCTAGCCTTGAAGACTTCTTATCCTGGTGTTCTTCCACATACTCACAAGAAACTCTTATTCTGGGGGACGTCAACCTAGATTGGTTCACCTGTATATCAGAACCACCAAGTAATCTAATAAATCTCCATGGCTACCAGCAACTAGTCCAAATCCCAACTAGATGTGATAAAAAAATCTAAAAGAGAATCCATCCTTGACTGGGTCCTAACTAACAACCCCACATTGTACCCTCACACAGGCAGTCTCCCAGACACCTTAAGTGACCACAACATAATATACTTTATACGTAGTAGAACAAGCATATGCAAAATCACTAACTATATATCCACTAGAAACACAAAAAAATTCTCTCCTGAGGTCCTTAACACTTTACTCTGTAACTGTTACTGGACCCCCCTAAAAACCCTCCCACTTGACCAGGCTGTAGCATATTTCAACAAAACATTCCTACAACACCTAAACACTGTCGCTCCATTGCGCAAAATCAAGGTTAGAACCTCTACAAACCCCTGGTTCATAAAGAAACCAAACAAATCCTCAAGTCCAGAGACACTGCCTGGCTTTACTATCAAAAAAACAAAGAAACACAAAGCCTAACTAAGTACCAAGAACTGTGCAACCATGCAAAAAAATGCATTAGGCTGGACAAAAAAATCCTACTACACAACATTACAAACTAAATACCAACACAACCTGCAAAAATATTGGAAAAATGTAAACCAGCTTCTAAAATCCACCCAAAAGGCTACTCCCAAACCAACCACCCCTGACACTAAAGTTCTCATCGAAACACAATTCAACTCCCACTTTGTGAACTCAATTCTATCCTTAGTATCACAGGAAGTTCCTTCCTCACTATCCCCCCCAACACAAATAACACTAATACAAGCTTTACCCTCAAAACAGTTTCCACCACTTCAATCAAAAGCATGCTCTCCAAACTAAAAACCTCATCAACAGCAGCCAACCTACTCCCCAGCTATTTCTTGAAACTCACACCAGATGCTATTGCTATCCCAATCTCCACTCTCATAAACAGATCAATTGTTGAAAACTATGTGCCCAAACTCTGGAAAATATCCTATGTTACACCCATACATAAAGGCGGGACCTCCACTGAACTTAATAACTACAGACCCATTGCTTTACTCTCCCCCCTGGCCAAAATCCTAGAAAAATGCATCCATACCCAGATGCTAAAATATCTCCTAGACAGCAACATCCTGTCTCCTACTCAGCATGGTTTCAGACCTGCCCATAGTACCACTACAGCCCTTCTCTGCTTCACAGACACATTAAACCATCTCAAAAATGAAGGCCTACAAGTGTCAACTCTTTTTTGGTTATGTCCAAAGCATTTGACACAGTCTCACACCAAATCCTGCTAAACAAACTAAACCAATATCATCTATCAAATTCCACTCTTACCTGGTTCCAAAGCTACTTAACTGACAAGTACCAAGCTGTGAAATGGGAAAATTCTCTCTCTCCTCAGCTGCCCATAACTATAGGAGTCCCACAGGGTTCTATCTTAGGACCACTACTATTCACAGTCTTCACAAATGACCTCCATACCTCCACAGAGCATGCATCTATAACTCAGTATGCAGACGACACTACCTTAATCTGTGCTGCACAAAACATTCCCACCCTCCTGCAACAAATCAACTAGCATTCTCTGACATTGAAAACTACCTTACCAAAGCCCAGCTTATCCTCAATCCAAAGAAAACTCAGCTTATGATTATAACCAGTTCTAACAAAAACACTAACAGTCAATTCACTATCTACTCCACAAATGCTACTCCAATTGCTCCAGTGGCACCGGCTAAGCTATTGGGAATAACCATAGACTCCCACCTAAAATTTGATAGTCATCTCAACTTAACTATTAAAAAAGTACATGTTAAACTGGGGTCATTCTACCGTATTAAACCATTTCTTACCAACAACACAAGATCAGCTATTGCTCGTTTCCAACTTCTATCCATCCTACTCTATGCATCTCTCATTCTGACTAATCTCAACAAAACTGAACTAAGCAAAATGGAAGCCTGCTATAACAGAATTGCCCGCTCTGCTGCAAATTGCTCATATAGAACTCATCACTGTACTGCTTTGAGACAGCTCCACTGGCTTGAACTGCCCAACCTCCTAACCTACAATCAGCTCTGCCTCTGTCACTCTATCTATTACCTCCCCAATAAGTGTCCTGCCCTCAAAAACCTAGTACATCAATCAGACAAAAGGCCTCTTAGATCATCAAGCAAACTACTACTAGAAGTCACCAACAGCTACAATAGCTTTGGAGACACACTATATAGTAGTTCAGTGGCTAAAAAATGTAACTCTGTCCCTACTAGCATTCAAAACACATAATCCAAAGCCTCCTTTAAAGACCTCATCAGGCAACATCTCAAGCAAAGTTGGCAGTGCCATGATTGCTCCCCAGGCTAGTGAAAGCAGATAACATATACATACTAAATCTAGAGCACTTGATAATAGTTTTCAATCTTACTCACAAACACTGGCTAATCTACAATATATGTGCTGTAAATGTGTACTATGTATGTATTCTACCTATGTTCCAAATTTCAGCTGTACACCACAAATCTATTAATTACCTTTATTTTTAAAATTAATATTTTTTTTGTTGTCTCCACTGTAACTGTTTATGTGCCGCATACCACTGTAAAAACATGTCTCTTGTAATTTGTGAGTATACTGATCATGTCTAAATAACTAAATGTGTCTGTAATTTTTCTTTGTGGAGCTTTTCTCCCCGGGCCTCTGCTGAAAAAGGACCTTTTCTGCTCAGTCAGACACCCCCGGTTAACAAATGTAAAATAAATAAAATAAAATACTAATGATGCCTTTAGGTATATGGACATTGTTCGTAGACGCTGGAATATCTTGACTATTGATAAGGATATTGTTAATGTAATAGATTGTGAACCAAAATTTCTTTTCAGAAAAAAGAAGTCTGTAAAGAGACGTCTATGTTTCCCTCGGAACATTCCATCTGTTCGGTGTGATGTAGGAACTATGCCTTGTGGTAGATGTTCCTATTGTGGATTTTTAGACACTACTTCAGAATTTGATCATCCTGATCAAAGAAAGGTGTATAAGTTTAAAGTTAATGCTACGTGTGAAAGCGAGCACTTAGTCTATCTTGCAAATTGTTTACGTTGTAGGAAGTTGTATGTCGTAAAAACTGATAGATGCTTTAAGAATAGGATCTGAGAGTATATATACCATATAAATAAAAGGAATAGGGTGAATGCATTAGCAAAAAACATTATTAGTACAGACTCATCACATACATTCAAGTTTATGGCCATAGGTAGTGTTTATACACACGCTAGAGCAGGTGATGTTCGTAATCAAACTGAAGAGTTAGAGCCCACTTGGATAGTCAGGATTAGGGGGGATGCTGGACATGTACTGAATGAATATGTTCCTTTGAGACCAAAATTGAAGTCCAGACCATTGTTTAGATGAAAAATGTTCACAAGTTTTAAATCCATATTCTGTATGTATATTGTTGTTATATGTCAAACTGATTTCTGTACAATTAGTTTTAAGTTTTATAGGCATATTTTTAGTTTTTGTATATAGACTTTAAGCAATGGCTTTTGATCATGTGATTACAAAAAGGGTTTTATCATGTGATGTCTATGTAAGGATATAAAAGGGTGGTTAGTATGTTTGTATTTGTTAACACCTGATGAAGCAGTCTTTGAAAGTGCCTGTGTTCTTTACTTGTGATTAAAACATGGATTTTTTTATGCTGAAGTGTGGTGCCATACCTGAGACAGTTTATTGCTTTTTATTATTTTTTTTTTTTAAAGAAGAGAAGGACAACTGTTGGAATAAGAGCAAAAAAGAAGAAGACTGTAATAGACAGATATTATGTATTGGACAATTTGGTAACTGCTCTGTGTTTTAAAGCTCAAGAAAATCAGTTGTTTATACATATAGGGACAGTATTTTTTGTGACTTAACATTTGAATCTGACAGACTCATGGGAAAAGTTCTGGAGCTGTGTGACAAAAAGAAGGGCATTTATTCAAGAAGCAATTATTTGCTTTCAGGTAGTGACTTAAATCTTAAAAATGTTACTTTGCAGTTTAGAATTGATTAGAACTGATGAACTTGAAGACGTTAAAAAAATGCTTGCAGGGATTGTGTGAAACTGTTGATAACGTTGTGAAAGAGAGATGACAGAAGCTTATGAAACTGAGTGTTGTTGAGGTTGGAAACTGTTTTGAAGTGTGAAAAAAAAACATGATAAAACACTTGCTAATTGTTATTTTTGTGGTCGGTCATAGAATGACATTAAGATATGTTTATAGTTTTTTTTTTTTGGGGGGGGGGGTGGCTTTTCTCATTTAATTAATGATCATGATGAGAAGCAATTAGCCAGTGTGGACAGAAAGGACATACAGCAAGAAGGTGTGTTTCTGAATGCAGGTTGTGTAAGAAAAGGGGCATTTTGGTTGGACTGTTAAGAGCAAACAGTAAATAATAAAAAGGGGAAAGGAAGAAAATATACATGAGGAAGGACAACAAGAGGCCTGGAGAGAGTGTGAACCAGGTGAACACTGTAGAAGAAGAAAAATATGAAGGGTAAAAAGGAGAGACTTTGAATTCAGAAAGAGAGGTCAAGAGGAGTGAATGAAACAAAGATATTTTTTAAGTTCTAGTAAGTGAAAAATCTGATTCAGAGGATCAATAATTATTTGTACATAAATAATCAACAGAGTAAAAAGTAAAAAAAAAAGAAAACAAAAAATTAAAAATATTTCTCCTAAACTTAAAAAGTAGGAAAAGCAACACTTTTAGATTAGTTCTAATAAAAATAAGCAGTATTGTTAACACTGCAAGAATGACACGAGAAATACTGGAATGGTGTACTAAATGTGATGTGGATGTTATATTACAGGGAATAAGATTCCTGACAAGTGAAGAAATACTTCAAACAGAAAAAAATGTGTGGTACAAATATAATGTAGGAAGTGAAAGTTGTTCTGGAGTGGCTTTTTTATGTAAAGAAACTGTGAAAATACTGGAGGTAACGTTGGTAAGGATGGGAAGGTTAATTGTTGTATATGTGAAGTAAAGAGAGCACTTTTATACAATTATAGCACTGTATGCATTTTCAGCTAGCAAGTAAAGAGAGACTTTGTGATTTAGCAGGAAGACATACACAGAAGGGGCAAGATGTAAAAGGAAGTGATAAAATGTGGCAAGTTAGCATGTGGAACCAAATCAGTGGACATACGGAATGGAACACTTGGATTTGAAATTGATTAGTTTGTATTAATGGAAGACTTCGGGGTAGCAAATGGTGATAAAGTTGAAACCGTTTCTCAGACCACTTAGATATACAGATGAAGTTGATTGAAGAAGTGGAGCATATCAACATAGGAAAGGGAATAAACAGAATAAATGAGAAACTATGGGGTGAAACTGGAGAGGTGGAAGTATTGTAGTTACAGAAGGATCATATAACTGTGAAGGACTGGTGTGGTTGGTGGACTGAATTTAAAAGTAGTATAAAAAGTGTTTTTATTTTTTATAGTGGCAGAATGATGCCAGAAAGGAAGATAAAGTGAAATATGTGAAAATGTATAGCACTTTATAGAGGACTTAGAGAATAATACAAAAGAGTATTGTGAAAAATAATTACATAAAAGAAACTGAGAAAAAATGAAGGCATTTAGGTAGAGATCATACTTCTTAACCTGGAAACTTCAAAAATCTGGACAAAGGCCCATGAAAAAAAGTAGGTAGAACTGGTCACAAATCGGGATGCAAGGTAACATAAATTTGCATACATGGTCATGTAACCCCGCCCACTCCAGTTGAATTGTGGGAATTAATAATAACAATAATTAGAGTTAAAGGGTTCTTTCACTTAAAGATGTATATTAATTCACATTCTTTTATTTTGTCAATGTCTCAAAATAAAAGTACTAATATTTTTTTAAAGTGTTCCCAATTATTTCTAGATTTGTCCATGATTCATCAAGAGCTATGATTAAACCGCGTTATCCACTTCATCTGGGCTGTAGCTGAAATCAGTACCTATAGGGATCAGATCACTGCCCTGGCTAACAAACTAAACAAAAAATCCAACATAAAATAATGCTGACTTTGTTTGAGGTGAGGAAACAAGAGGGTTGTGATTTTGCTGCATGTCTACAAGCTGTACTGCAGTGTAGTAAATATTGTTATACTGGACTGGGTCAGTCCCCCAAGTTCAGTAATAATTCTGCATTCCTGCTTTCAACTCTGAAAAAATGCACATCACATTAAGTGGCCAGAAAAAAGCAGGCAAACCTGTTGCACAATTCAACCTCTGCAAAGAGTGGCAGTGCGACTTTTACATTTCACCTGCATACAACCCCCCCCCCCCGCTGCGCCACTGACTACAAAGCTACAGTGCAGTAACAGCACATTAAAAACAAACAAATAATTACAGGCAGACCTGGCCTGGGACTGAGTGACTGTTTACACAGGAAGAGGATAGGTTGACAGCTCCAGTACCGCTGCCTATTCAACTACTGTCTGTAAAAAAATCCTTAGTCTGTCACTTACCGACAGAAACCAACGTGATCTTTTCTTTATCCAAAAACTCAAGAGCCACCAATATGTTTTCCAGTTGCATTTCTCTAAAAGTAGGTCTCAGGTTGTACTTTCTGTACATTTTCTTCTGGTTCAGCACCTCCAGCAGAGTGATCAACTATAACCCATCACTAAGATCAGTCTGCACGTTACCAGTCCTCTTAGTCACACACTTAAGGTGCTTGTTGTGCCACCAACACCAGGTGAAGGTATTCTGCTGGTTCATAGGTTCATAGGTAGGTACTAGGCTATCGGTCCAAGGGCCTACGTAAGCCTAGCCAACAAGGTTCCCTGGCTTACACCACTCAAGAAAGTTGGATCCTTTTCCAAGGGGAGTCATCAGCTAGGTCTTTTTAGGTCACCGGCATGTCTATCCATCCTTGCCCCCATCTACAGGATGCTGCTGCTGCTTTTGCTGATTCAGATGTGTGCTCAGCTAGTGTTGGCATGGTGTCCTCCTGTCTTTTCTGAAAAATTGAGGCTTCCTGCTTTCTGGTTTGAAATGTAAAAGGACCTGATAGGACAAATGGGTTGCAGTACTTCCTAACAGGCACTGTCTAATAACACTGACATCATCACGAACGCCCCTGCATGTTGATGATGTTGAGGGATACGCTGGAGATGGGCAATGATGTTCGCACTAATTAATAATTGTAAATAAAGAAAAAAAACATGATTTTAAGGGTCCACTCAGGAATTTATGGCACCCCCATTATTTTAGCCTCAAAACAGTGGAATTCCAAGGAATTTGGTATGGTTGAGAGGTATGGTAGAGGTATTATTTAAAATGGAGAAGGGAAGAGGTACCTGAATATTTAGGTAAAATAGGATATTAGTATAATGAGTGAAATGAAAAATGTAAAAGGAGAGATAAGAAGACCACAAGAGCAAATTATGAATATTGTAGTGTAGCATGTGGAAAATATGTTTACTAGTATAAGAATAGAAAATAAGAGAGAATGGGAAGTAAAGAAGTAGCAGAACAAGTTAAGGAATCATTTGAAAAATAAATTACTATTAGTGAATTTAATGAAGTACTTAAGATAGTAAATGTTGATTAGGTATCAGGGCCAGATGCTATAAGGCATGGAATGCACAAGAAATTAATGGACTGGCAAAGAAGGTATTAAACACAGCCTACCTAGACCTCACAAAGGCCTTTGACATCATTCCCCATTCTGGTATTATAGACAAGGTCACCAGCCTGAACATAAACCCCTACGTCACATGATGGGTTGCCAACTCTCTCACGGACAGAACCCACACAGTGAGAGTTGCGGGAGCTAGGTCTGACTCTAAACCAGTTACAAGTGGCATTCCCCAGGGCTCAGTCCAAGGACCCCTCCTGTTCGGCATATACTTCTCAGAGGTGCAGGCAAACACAGGAGGACTATGGCTGACCAAGTTCGCAAATGACTGCAAACTAGGGGCTATAACTGACTCTCCGGCTGACACAGATATCCTCCAAAAGGGTCTCACTGAGACAGATACCTGGTGTCAAAACCATGGCCTCAAGCTAAATGCCAAAAAGTGCATAGTCATTCCCTTTAGAAAAAACAAAGTACCCACAAACTACCACATAGGTGGTAGTCCCCTAAATATGGAAGACATAATAAGGGATCTGGGGACCCAAGTCGATAGTAATCTCTCCTTTGATAATCACATTGCCAAAGTGGTTAGAAAATCCTTCTGTGTGGCCCACCTAATCACAAAAGGGTTCGCATTCAGATCAAAAGAGGTCATTGTGCCCCTTTACTCATCACTCATCAGACCCATCATAGAGTACAATGCCCCATTTGGGATGTATCTTACAAGACATCTTCAACAGCTGGAAAGACCACAGAAGTACCTCACCAAGAGGATCACTGGCCTCAAACAGATGCCTTATATGCAGCTCGACTGAAGAAACTCCAGCTGTACTTGGTTCCATACCGCCTACTCAGAGGTGATCTCTGCCTGACATACAAGGCCATGTCCAACCCAGAATTGATGGGCATGCTCCAGCTAAAGAAAACCATTTCCCCTTGAGCCACATGCTCTAGGGATCTAAACCTCACCACAACAATAAATAGGATGCTCTGGAGGGATAGATTCCTGTCCCAGAGACTTCCCATGCTTTGGAACAAGATTCCAGTCTACATTAGGCAGAGGTCCTCACTAACACTCTTCAAGAGAAACCTTGACGAGTGGTTGGGAAACAGAAAGTTTACCCCAGGGATCACTTCAGTGGCTCTGCTGGACAGAGGTACAGGGAACTAATCTAAGAGGGCGGCGAAAGCCAACACATTCTGGCTAGGGTTATAAATGCCTTCGGGCAGATAGCCTAATACATACCTATGAACTTATGAACCTAAGTAAATGTACTGAATGAATGGATGAAGGAAGGTTTTGTTTATGAAAAGTTACATAGCAGAATATTCAAATTTATACGGGAGAAAGATGAAAAGAGTAAAATGAAAAACTGGAGACCCATGATGCTAAACAACATGGATTATTTTTTATGGGAATAATACACAGGAGAATGAAAGGATGGATCATGGATAACTGTATGAGAAAGTATGCATGATATAAAAGGGAAGGGATGTCAAGAATTGTTATTTGTGAGAGAAATTGTAGATGATGTAAGTAAATGGAAGGATGTGAAACTTATGGTAGATGACATTAGCAAGGCATTTGATACAGTGGGACATGATGCTTTGGGGAATGTTATGAAGTATGGAATAGGTAATCAGAATAGTAGATTGTGTTTTTCAGCATATAACATTATTACTATAATGCCACATTCATTCTTATCTCATCCATATTAATGCAAAGGGCAGCAGGTAATTGCTGTATGTGACATACTGAGCCACTTATAATCGGGTGTATTAACTGTTGATAGAGGTCTGTATTCCTCCGAACTGATTGTAGAGGAAAACAGGTAATACTTTGAGTGTGTCTCACTTAGTCACTTATATACCATATACTAACCATTGATAGGGGCATATGAGTCAACCGGATTCAATGGAAAACACCCAAACAAGATTTTGCATGCTCAAACTACTCAGTCAAGTGGCTGTCCAGATGTAATCCACTTGACACATACAAACACACCCACACACACACACACACACACACACACACACACACACACACACACACACACACACACACAAAGCACACACACAAACACACATACACAAACAAACACACATGCACATACACAAACAAACAAATGCACCCACACACACGCAAACACAAAGACACACTCACAGACCCACACTAAGGCCCGAGATCCCTTTCCCCAAATAACTATTCTACAACAGCAACCAAAACAGCATGGCAGTAAATAGAGAGACAATGATGAATGCAGCAATGTAGTGCAGCTTTTTGTGGTCGTGGTTATTAAAAAAAAGAATTTGCAGATAAAAAAGTATGCGCATGTGAAAATATCTGAAATGTCCATCCTTCTTATGATTTCTCTCAGTTTAAGGGACTAGAAAACATTGATATAATTGAGAAAGGCAATGATAGTGTGAATAGCAGTATGACTATCTAGTAGTTTAGCACATCAGGTTAAGTCTGTGAGCAAACAGCTTCCTCCTATAGTCTTGTGCTTCATTTCCTCAACTTCTTCTCCTGAACCCTGAGACATTTGGAAAAGGTTACTTAATCAGGCAGTGCTCCTAGCCTGTCCTTGCGAAGAGGCACTCTTCCATAGTGGGCTTTCCCATGTAAGAAATGAGTAAAAATAAAAAGTGATAAATTGTCTGGCTTCAAATCTCAAAGGTGTCTTCATTTCTGCATTTAAATGCACCAGGTCAGACCTTCACATACAAAATGGTTGTGTGCATCCTAGAGTAGTTGTTTTATATGTTTAGCATGCACACAACCGTATTGTATGTGAAGGTCTAAACTCTTGTGTGTTTGAAAGCAGAAATGAAGACAGCATGTGTCTCAAATAAATTGTTAGCTGTGCATACACACCAAGCTGATTACAACTCCACAGGGAATTTGCATTACAAACAGAGCTGGATTGAGATGTCTAAGACCTGGCAGAACTGTAGAAGAGTTTTAGTCCATCAGGTGACATGTAACACACATTTAACTTTAAACACTAGCTGTCAAGCAGCAGTCCAGAGGTTAGGGCTGTGCCTCAGCTGGTGGTGGGGGGAGGGGTGGCCTTGACATTTCCTTCACTCAAATTTGTTGGTGTTCTTTGAGTGACTCATGCAACATCATTGGATGGCTCACCAGCAAAACCCCACTTGTTGCCCTCCGAACTATGTTTGTAAGGAGAGGAAATGTCAGGCATTGTTTGCTTAGGATCAAATTGTCAGGGACTCCACACACAGACCATCTTAGAGCACTTTGTAAAACATAACTGTTCTGCCCAGTCCTGCTATATTTACAGGATGAATAGCAATATAACCTTATGTAACATAGAAAGGTGCTGTTCTCAAGTAAGCATGAAGGAGGCAGTATTGTAGCATATTGTTTAGTGCTGCAGCTGGAAGGCCTGTGAAACGTGTCTGTTTCACTTAGGATGGGGCTTTTGGAATTCAGGAAATAAATGATACCAGTGTTTAATGACAAAGAGGCATAGTACTGTATAACTGGGGCCCCATGATGTCAAATTCTTAAAAAGAGAGAAAGAACAAAATCTGGCATGAGAAAGAATTACTATTCACAAAATGCAAGAGTGTGCTGAAGTGGCATACATATTTAAGCATTAATAATGGGCTTTAAATTACATTTTATGCAATGAGATAGGACTTATTTTCTTTATTGAGTGCCGTCTAGTGACTTTAACACATTCATTTTTTAAATGCAGTACTACCTCTCAGGCAGTATGTGAAAATACTGGCACATCTAAGGGTTACAGTTAAGAAGCCTCACCTTGGTGCTCTCAGTTGCAGATTGGCAATCTGTTACCCCACCCTGATGTGCATTACATTCAACTCTTGGGTATGGGTAAAACCTGATGTATCCCACCAGTGAGTTTGGCAACTGCAGTGAAACGGAGATAACTGAAACAACTGAACACACTTGGAATAATGCCTAGCATTTCACTTGCTGCTAAGCAGTGAAACATATATTTAAAATATATATATATATGTGATGTATATATATATATATATATATATATATATATATATATATATATATATATATATATACATTTATATAATTCTTTTCATTTCTATTTCTAAAATTCCATCATACAAATTGTGTGCAGCCAGTTCTTCTTAAGAAGTAAAATGTGTCCATTGCACACATTATAAAGGCTGTATACTTTAAAAAAAAAATCAAAAATACAAACTTTTCTACTTTCCTTGTCTGTAGAATATGAAATTTAGAAGTAAAAATAAGAAAAAGAAAAGATCCAGGCAGAGCAACAAATCAAACACCACAGTGTCTTCTTGGCTTAACCTTGAGTCTTACTATGTCCAGTGACTGCATTGAAAAGCAAATGATAAAATAATTACCAGGATGTCTCTGGTTTGCCTTACACTACCACCCTCAGCAGAGTCTACAGAAATTCCTAAACTTCCAATCAGTACACTCCTCCGGCATCCTCCTTTTGGCTGGCTTTTTGACTCAATAAGTCCATGTGTATATTTCTGTCTGTGTTTAAAGTGTGTGTTTGTGTGCTTGCATGCATGAATGCATTTGCAAGAGAGAGAGATCGAGAGAGCCAGAGAGAGTGCTGATTGCAATTTGCAGTCCATCATCAAGGACATACAACACTTTTAATGACTGTCATATTTGACTGACTTTAATCCTCAGTGATTGAACTAGAAAATTATTAGGCAGTGCAGCACTGTGTTCCAAGTCAGGGGCAGTAATGGGAGGAGGGTGGGGTTATGATCTGAGAATGAAATGCATTGTGATTGCTGTGTGTGTGTGTGTGTGTGTGTGTGTGTGTGTGTGTGTGTGTGTGTGTGTGTGTGTGTGTGTGTGTGTGTGTGCTGTGTGCGTGTGCGCATGTGTGTGTGTGCATGTGCGTGTGTGCATGTGTGCGTGTGTGTGTGTGACTGGAAACTGCAGTATGATTGTTTTTGCATATGTGTGCATGAGTCTTTTTGTTTTCATGTCTGCATGTATTTCTGAATGTGTGCATTTCTATGTGTCGTGAGTATGTCTGTGTATACTTCTGAATGTTTCTGTGTGTGTGGGGGTGTAGATACTAAATAACTATATAACATATTTTGGATGTAAAATTGTTCCTCCAACAACAATTACATACAAGAAAGCAAGTTTGAAACCTTAGGCAGAGTAACTATCTTACATCACCTCCTCCTGCGGTGTCATGCCTCAGAACACCACGGTGCAGGCTTTATTTACACAATAACGCATACCCATGTGGGGGCAAATGACCTGAGGCATACCTCCCTAGACTGTATGAAGGGAGACACCATCGAGCTCTCAGCATATGTGTGGTATTAACCTAGCACTGAGCAGCACTTTACCTTCTCCAAGGATGATGCCACAATATGAACAAAAGATGATTGACTTTAATAACTGACTTAGCTTCTGGTGACATTCTAATGGGGTGCAATATTTGTCAGCATAGAAGGAGATTGTCAACAGATCATGCTGCTTTCCCAAGGATGGCCTGCACCTCTCCCTACTAGACTTTCAAATATTAGGTAAAACATTGTCTTCCCCCACAGTGCCTTTTTTAGGCAATGCCAGACTGAAAGTACTTCCGACATAGCACATCAAAACCAAGAAAATCTAAAGGTATTACTGCTCAATACTAGGAGTCTAAACAAAAAAAACTCCTCTCCCTAGAAGCTCTCTTTACCTTAGAGAATGCTGATGTCTGTGTGGTCACTGAGACATGGTTTAAAGCTGCAGAGAGCACACCAACAATGCAAGGTTATAATGACTTCCACACACTTAGGCCGGCTACTTCACAGGCAGGGACTAAAGGTGCAGGTGTCTCTACTTGCATCAGAAATAAATATACTTCAACTCTAGTAAAACAGGACAATGCACTTAAGCTGTGCTCAAATCGCCATAGGCAAAATTCAATACCACTTCCTTGCAAGCTATAGGTCCACCTATATGACCCAGGAAACCCATACCATGTATTTAAACTTTTTAGAAACACTAACCATCCAACCCAATACCATATTCATGGCTGACTTTAATTACCCTGGTACTGACTACCCCAAATGTACAGACATAGAGATTACTGGATATTGTAAACACAAACTCCCTGGACCAGATAGTCAATACACCAACCAGGGGTGCAACCATACTGGATCTGGTTGTCACTAATATGGGAGAGTGCTGCACAGCCCCTACTGTAATGTCTTCCCTGGTGAAGTCAGACCACAAAACGATCTTCTTTGAAGTAAAAATACCCCACCCCCCAGCTAAACCTGGAATATTCAGGAACTACTTTAAGGCTAGCCTCCTGCTATTAAGTGATAACTTGTCATAATTTCAAGCCCCCATAAACCCTGAGAACACTGCTACCTATGCAGAACTGTTCACAGAAACCCTGTGCAAGCATGTTAATAGCTGCATAGAGGCAGCTGTACCCACAAGGAAGAAGTACAGAACTAAGTAAAAAAAACAAGCCACCCTGGTGGACTCACTAAATCAAAAGGCTGTATAACAGAAAGAAGAAAATCATGGTAAAAATTATGAGGTGCAGTACCCGGCAGGATAAAGGCACTCTCATCAAACTAAACAAACAACTTGGAGGACAAATAAAGTCACAAAAGACAAATTTGAGGTAAGTTTGGCCTCCTAGCCCAAGGACAGCCACAAAGCATTATTTAGCTATGTCCACAACCTCAAAGGCTGTACACCATTGTGTGCAGAACTCATTGTAAATGGAGCCACCTATACTGAGCCAGAAGCTATAGCAAACCTCCTGGCTGATAAATTCAGCTACAAGTTTACACCAATCTCCCCCTCTACCTTCCCTCAGAAAATACTATCAAATATAATTCCTCCTACTATCACTAGGAAACAGGTCCTTAATGCTCACTCTAAGACCAAGAATACTACATCAATGGGCCCAGGCAATATTTCAGGATGCTTTCTAAATAGCATGAAACATGACCTATTAGGGCCTCTGGAATTACTATTTAACTGTAGCCTCCAAACAGGCTTCAAGCCTCATGAATGGAGAACAGCAACAGTCATCCCTCTCCACAAAGATGGGCCATCTACAGACCCTGGAAACTACAGACCCATAGGTTTCACCAGTCTTATATGTAAAACCATGGAAAGAATTATCATGGAAATGGTCAACAGAGATATAGTAAACCTCCAGATGCCAGACCCAACCCAGTTTGGTTTCGTCAAGCATAGATCATGCCTACTCAACTTGGTGGACATCTTTGAGAAGGTAACCAAAGCAATGGATGAGGGAAAAATGGTTCACACTGCCTACCTTGACCTGGACAAGGCATTTCACAGAATACCCCGCTTGGACATTGTTGACAAACTCAAGAGGTTAGGTACAAAGTCATATGTCACCCTGTGGATAGCCAACAGACAGCACCCAGGAAGTTAGAATTGAGGAGTCCATCTGTATAAAGAGGCCAGTCACAAGTGGAGTCTGTCAGGGATCAGTCCTTGGACCACTCCTTTTTGGCATTTACTTCTCTGAACTGAAGGCCAATGTCAGTGGTCTCTAGCTAACTAAATTTGCAGATGATTGCAAATTAGGAGCTCTCATTGAATCTCACACTGACACAAATGTTCTCCAAGAGGGACTGAAACACACAAACAACTGGTGTCAGAGCCATGGACTAAAACTAAATGCCAGGAAATGCATAATAGTATCCTTTGAGAAGACATCCACCCCTGGTAACTGTCATATTGACATCACACCCGTTAGAGTTGACCCAGTAGTCAGGCACATAGGGACACACATAGATAGTAATCTAGCCTTTGACCAACATGTGTCTACAGTAATGAGGAAATCATTCAATGTTGCACAACTTATAAACAAAGGTATAGCATCTACATCCAAGGAAGTCATTGTTCCACTGTATTCGGCATTCATCAGGCCTATCATTGAGTACAGTGTCCCCTTTGGTATGTACCTAGCCAGGCATATCCAACAACTGGAATGTCCACAGAGGTTCCTCACTAAAAGAATACAGGGAGTAAGTAAAGTATCCTGTGTAGACCGCCTCAAGGCCCTATCCCTGTATTCTGTCTCCTACAGGCTTTTGAGGGGAGATCTATGGCTGGCATACAGAGCATTGTCAGACCCTAGGGAGATTATCTGTGAATGGAGAGCACGGTTTCAGCTTCAGAAGAAGTGTTTTGATGTATGTGTATATTATATAGCATATGTTTGAGTGATGTATTGTGCATATGTGTGGCATGTAAGTGCTAATGCTCGCACAGTAAATTGTTGAAATTCAGCTTTTTTTCTATTTTTGTATTTGCTTTTCAAGTTACCTTAGGATTTAAAACTGCAGGAACTTTTAATCAATTCAGATCTTCAAAAAAGTAGCTTGGACAATGGTATCCCTTTAGTGTAATGAAAGCAAACGTGGAAACACACAGACCATAAAAAACTAATAACTTAAAAAAATAGAAAAATGGTCTGGACACGCCAAAAAAGCTATAAGTAGTTTATTCCACAATAAAATACAAGCGCTTTCACCCTGCCGTGGTGCTGGGCTTTTTCAAGTAAAAATTTTTACTTGAAGAAGTCCAGCACTACGGCAGGGTGAAAGCACTTGTATTTTATTGTGGAATAAACTACTTATAGCTTTTTTGGTGTATCCAGACCATCCCTTCAGTGCAGACTGAGACCACTATAAATAATTATTTTCATTATCTGACACTCAATTATTTGACATCTAAAAATCTTTGGAAGTCAAAAGAAGAACTCAGTAGATCATAAAAAATACAGAAACATATACCATAACATATACCAAGACCTACTACAAATCTACAAACCCAAGTCTAAATCTGGATGCAGCATGTGCAGCTATCACCCCACTATTACCTGGAATAGGCTTCCTAAACAAGTTAAGACAGCCACCGAAGAGCACTTTAAAAGTCACTGGTCCTGCCACTGCACTTTCCCTCCTTAAACATCCCCTACTTCTCATACTTTAACCTACTTCCTGCCCTTAACTCACTCTTCTCACTAGCTCTCTCTAATCTTCCTTGACTACTCTTTCTACTGTCTTCTAAAATCTATTAAGCAAACCACCTTAGAGACACATTCTATTATTAATTGTCTTGCCTTCATGCAACTACATTATGATAAAACTGAATTTTTATAACCACTTACCCCAAAAACTATATTCATCTTAATGACATATTTCTTTTTATACATTTTGAAATAGTTAGGCTATACTCCTGATTATTGACACTGTATAACATTGTATTGCTACTTAATTCCTTGTAATAATCTGGTAACATTGCTGTTTAATGCTAATTTATAATGAAAATTGTATAATATGTTGGAGCTTTTCTCTCTCTGGCACATACAATTCAGGATCAACCTGAAAAAAATCCTGTATTACAAAACCTACTTCTCCCCCACAGCAATAACAGGACTCTGCGATCCAGTAACAAATTTATGCTCACTGTTACTAAATCTAATAATACAGCAGGAGACGCCCCCTTCTCAATTTATGTAACTAAAATCTGGAACAAACTACTCAGTCGTATGCTACCACTGCCTTCACACAGTTTAAAAAATCTTTAAAAACCCATCTCATTAATAACTGGCTCTGCTCCTGCACTATACACCAGGTTAAACCCTCCTTCATTATACTCATCACAACTAATCTTTCCGGAAAATTCTTATACCTCACGATACTTTAATAGGTCAGTGTCCTTGGATTGTACATATACACAAAATATAGTAGAATTTGAGATCTTTGTTCTGGTTTACACTTTTACAAACCAATCCATCTGCTCACTCCAGCAATTATATTAGTGTTCCCTTATACTTCCACCTTTAGTAGTGATGTATTATCTCTCTGTTTGGAATAATAGTGTTGTTATGTCCATTTTAGTTACTTGAGTTATGGCTATCTGTTTTTGACTTTATTTTCCATGCAAAATTTGTAAAATGCTATGTACTGTTTTATTTTGACTGCAATTTATGTCTGAAATGTTTACTTTGCTAAGTGTCATAAACTATATACCATTTTTGTTTTTTTCTTACTTATGGAGCTTTTCTCCTTGGGCCTCCACTGAAAATGGACCTATGTCCAATAGACTATCCCAGTTAACAAATGTAAAATAAATAATAATAAATAAATATATGTATGTGTATATATATATATATATATATATATATATATATATATATACTTATAATGTGTGTGTGTGTGTGTGTGTGTGTGTGTGCATATATATATATATATATATATATATATATATATATATATATATATATATACACATTTATATATATATATATATATATATATATGTATGTATATATGTGCACTTTACTTTTTTGACATTTGTTTGATTTGTTTGCTGGGAAAGTTTGAATGACATAATATCCCATTTTCAGAAGAGGCTTGAGGCAAAAAGCTCCACTTTGACATAATATTTGTTTATTATTTATTGACAGAGCCTGTTTTCAGCAGAGGCAGAGGCCCAAGGAGAAATGCTCTAGATGCATGTCTTTGGAATGTGGGAGGAAACCAGAGTACCCAGAGGAAACACACACACAAACACAGGGAGAGCATGCAGACTCCACACAGAAGGTACCCCAGCCAAGAATCAAACCAGAAAACCTCTTGATGTGAGGTGACATTAAAGTAAAAATTCAGCTTCAACTTATACAGTGTGGACCTATATACACTGTGCAAATATTTGGACAGCTATAAAAGGCTGGGAAAGAATAATGTCAATAGATAAAGCATTCACAAGTTGCAGTTCATAGATGTAACATTAAACACACTGAGTACACTTACTGGAACACAGACAGTTAGATAATGTAGTCTAGGCAGAAATATATTTGATCTTTGTCAAAGAAATAGATTTTACTAATTCTTTCTCTCTGAACATAATCAAAGTATGCTGGTGGTGGAAGGAGGGAGGGAGCAGTTCAGCCTAGGGTAGTGCAGAAGTAAAGCCATGTTTTATTTACTGTATGTAGTCTTTTAGTAGTAATTTGAAGTTGGAAAGGATAGAGGTAGATCTAATTTGCAGAGAAATATAATTTCATTTTTTAGTGGCAGAGTATATGTAGAGATTTTGGTCAGAGGATTTGTGGGGTTTACATATGCTTGAGAAGATCTTTGGTGGCTGCAGTATTTCCTGTTGGTGGCAAATTTTGTAACTTTATTATAGCATGTCTCCACCCTTTTTTTAACTGTAGTCTGAAGGTGTGTTTAGGGCGCACCATATAAGAGAGAAGGGAGAAGGTAGGTAATGGCAAGAGTGCTTTCAGTGGTGTTGCTAAGGAAGTTTGTATGCCAAAGGAAATGGAGGAATATCAATGATATTTGAAGACAGTCAGTGGCATAAGGAGCAGAAAATAACTAAGGACACTAATAATGAAATTTAGATGCACATAGTATGAAGATTAGATCAGGCAGCTATAATTTCTGTGGTTGGGAGAAGCAAGAGCTTATAAGTGGTTATTTGTGAGCTAGTTAAGTTGCTGCAGCTGGGAAGAGTTAGGGGTTTTGTGATAGGCTGGAATTTGGATGGGGAGGAGTAATCCCAGTATAAAGGAAGCAATTTCATGGGTGTGTGGTAATGTGGGTAGGGTGGGGAGCAAAGTAAAGCCAAGAGTAGTGAGACAAAGCGGAGTTGGATCAAACTCTGTTCCCCAGGAAAACAATCAGTCAGGATTATCAAAAGATAAGTAAAACTGTCTTGATAGATTTAAACACAACAATAGCAGTGGAGTGCTAAAAACTAACATCAAAAAGTTGGAAGTATTAACACAAAAAATAAGGAAGATTGTGTCAGTGGGAGATAGAAAAGTGCATCAAATAGTAGTATGAGGATGCTAAAGGAGATAGAACTACACCAACCCAGATGGGAGAAAGTAGACCGGGAGTTAGGAGTGAGATATATCTATTGCAGACTGGGGACAGGCAGCAGGCAAAACCCAGTAGTAATTCACTGTGCCCTACATCTGAGAGATGAATAAGAGTGAAAAATAAATAGGCTCCAACTGAAAGGGAACATGGTATACAAAGAATTCCTGAGACACCTCAGTATTCATAAAATAATGTGAAAATAGGCACCTGCACTCATTCCAAGGCAGGAGATACCAACAACAGTGAAATCACCCTACACTAATCCAGGAAGTAGCTAACTACACAGTTCCAATATTGGGAAGGCCCTTACTTAAGACACTTCTTCTCACTCTAATGTCCTCTGGAGCCAAAATAACTGGGTGTTCTGACCCTGCTTCAATACATTGCCTGATGTTACCAGTGATTTCAGTCTAGAAAGGGAGGTGTGCCTTGAGGGGGGTGTGCCTTGAGCCTAGCATTACTGTGTCTAGGGTTAGCACCTGTCCCACTTTGTGAGGGACAGTCCCTCTTTGGGCAGTTGTGTCTTGCAAAAAAATTGAAAAAATGGCAAAAGTCCTGAGATTTTAGGACAAAAATGTTCCTGTATTTTCTTTAATAGTTGCATAAAACAGTTATTTTGTATCTGAAGCATCTAAATGTTATAAGAAACAGAATAAGCAACTAAAATGCTACAAGAATAAGCTTTTATTTAGGCATAAAAGTGAAGTTGTGTCCTTTGTACTGGCCATGAGTATGTTTTGCCCTGCAAAATCTGATGTTTCTACAAAAAATGTCCCACTTTGGGCATTTGAAAAGGTGGCAACCCTAACTGTGTCTAGTAAAATTTATCAAAGAAAATGTAGTTTGCAGATTAAGAAAAGTGTGACAATATTTCTCTCAACCACAGACCCTAACTCAATGAGATCTCTTGTTGAACATTTGGTATATTGAACAGTTGTAATGCTGGCACAAATAATCAAATAGTTCTATGGTCATAGAATACTGGCATTACTTACTAGAAGGTCACAGTATGGTTGGGATTGGGAATTTGCCCTTTTATATATATATATATATATATATATATATATATATATATATATATATATATATGTGTGTGTGTGTGTGTGTGTGTAGATCTATGTATGTGTATATATATAAATATATATATATATATATATATATAAAACACACACACACACACACACACACACACACAAATAAGATCATCAGTTTCAGTCTCTTGTATGACTGCATACATATTAGATGTTTGCTTAGGCTCAAATGAATGAACAAATAAATGAATAGCTGCTGCTATGAGAATCACAAAGTGCAGCCTATTGTACCCCATGTCCTTTCAATCTTCTAATTCAAAACTCAGAGACAAAAACCAATAATCCGGATCAGATTTTTAAATATTTCTCTTATATACTTAAAACGTTGATAGAATAGTGAGCTTTGCATTAGCAAGCATTTTCTGAATGATATAAAGTCTGAAACTTACATTCCTGTCATTATTTAGTGACTACAGCAATTTACCTGTAAACCAGAAATTGTACATTCATTGGACCAAACTTCCTCTCAATGTTTTTGCTCAAGTATTTTGGTCAGAGTTTTAGACAGGAAAAATGTTAAATATTTTCTTTTGCTTACTTGTTAACCAGGTAACCCCACTAGACAAAATGTTCCTTTTAGTGGTGGCTCAGGAACACTGCCTGGTTAAGTGACTTGCTCGAGGTCACAAAGTAGGCAAGCAGAGGCACAAAACAAGGGAGGCAAAATTAGAAAAATCTGCTGTAAAATTAGAGACAGACAGATTTTGCCAACACTTTCTGATCAAGAGCTAAGAAATTTAATGATGGGTGTTATTACCTGACTGTAAACCTCAGTGATTTTAATCCAAAGTGATTCAGCAAAAAATTAAGATGTTAATGAAGTTCAGGCAGATAGTGAAGAGGATTAAGGTCCTAAGGTCTTAACGAGCTACTCTTTCTAGCCAGGGTGCATGGTTTGATTTATCTTCCTGCCTATAGTGTGACTCATTCCATGCAGTCAATAGTGCAGGGTATAATTCTTTCTGCCTATTCTTTGACTCAGAGCAAGTCAGTTAGCCAGATACTGTTCCTTATTAACAAATAGAAAGAAGATAGGGAAAAAATAATGCTATATTCATATTTTAATAATTAATTATTTTTTCTGTTTATGTGTGTGGGGGATTGAAGAACACACACACACACACACACACACACACACACACACACACACACACACACACACACACACACACACACACACACACACACACATACACACACACACGTACATACACAGAATGCAGGGCAAATGCACACACATGCACACATACACACACACACACACACACACACACACACACACACACACACACACACACACACACACATACAAACACTTGTGCACAGATACACATGGAATGGAGCAATTTGCAGTGGCAAGCAATTCAAACTTCTACCCGTTCTGATTCTGGTATACTTCTGCTGCATTCCAGTGTTCATATAAAAAATTCTACATGTCCCTGTTTCATTCTCATGCTCTAAGAATAGCAGCAGCACAAATGTTCAATTACCAGACAACTGAGCCAGGTAATGGTGGAGGCAGACAGACCTAAATAAGTAAGTTTATGATGTAGCATAAGATGTGAAACAGTATTAAAATCTTTAATAAAGTCAAATAAGGCCATGATAGTACAAGTCATGTATTGCACTGCACGAACTTATAATAGATTATGGAAGTAGACATTATCAAGAGAGGCCACAATGATGTCACAAGACATATTAAAAAATGTTGACCTTTTGTTTAGCAAAGGTGAATTCAACTCTACATGTTTGGACACAGAATCTAAACTTGAGTTCTACCTGTCAGCTGTCCAAAATTGTTTCAGAGTTTCTCCAAGATCCACTAGGAGAATACATGAAAGTCAGACACTTCTGTGGTGAAGCAGTATGATGTTATAATGAGTTTTGAGGGTTTTGAATTTGGGTTTTTGGAAACATAATCCATAAGTACTATATTTCAGTTTAATGATTTTGTTCAGAGTTCTTTAATGGCAGCATAATGAATCTATGGCTTTAGTTGGTGTGGCTTGGATAGGGAGTCCGAGTTTACTCTGTTTTATTTTGGTCCCTTTGTTAGGAATACTGAAAATACGCAGCTTATGAATGCCATCTTTTAGGGCAACCGAATAAATGAATGTATGAAACAGTGAATAACTGAACAGGGAATATTTTAATTCTCTCAGTATGTGATACTGTCTGGATTCATGTGCATCAGCACACAGACTCATGAAAAAGACGACTGTTTTGACTGTCCAACTCTCTGAGTAAATACTGCATGGATCATTAGGAATGCACAGAATACGAGCATGATTCCCATCTTAAGCATTTCTGTAATGTGAATTGGGAATTGATCCAGTTTTAGTGGCAGTTACAATAACATTTGTGAAGTGGAAAACAGATGTGTATTATCATCCTTGGCAGTGACCACTAAAGCAAAAACCAAACACAATCTGGTAGTTCCTTCCTTGGCGACATTGATCTGTGTAACAGCTGTGGATGTATGAAATATTATACAGGAAATCACTTTTTCTGTGGGAAGAAAGTGCAGTTCTACCCTTTTTTATGTTAACTGGGTAAACTCATTAGGCACATGTGAATCATTTTAGGGGTGGCCCATGACCACTGCCTGATTAAATGACTTTCTCTGAGTCACACAGTATAGAAACAGACTGTTGGAATCAAACCCAAAACTGTAGAATGATTCTGATATACAAGCTGTAACTTTTATCACCTGTGCTAATCACCAGCCAGTTCAGCTGACAGGACTAATTATCTATAGTTACTGTCCAGGAATATAATCCATCTTGTGCCATAAACTTCAGCTCCATAACTCTGTCATGTTCCATTTCAGCATAGGTAAATCAACAAGCAGTGCCACCCTATGGTAATTACTAGAGTGTGGTACTATGTTATGATTGGGAAATTGCTCCACATGTGCTTTGTTAAAATTCAGTTCCAGGAGTTGTCCACTAGTGATACTAGTAAAGTTAAGCCTACAGAATGCAAGTAGCTTAATGCAGAGTAAAAAAAAAAAAGTAAAAAAAAGAATGCAGGGCCTATTCTTAAAGATGCAGTGGTACATTAAAGGGTACATCAGAAAATAGGATGTCAATGGTAACAGCAGAAGCCTGCAGTAAACGCAGTGGCATAAAATGGACCCGAGAGGATGGCATTCTCTACAACTGATGTTTTGGTTTTGTATGGGGTTAAAATTGAGAAAGACAAGAAAGGCTTCCTATTGAAATATCAGCACTCAAAAGCGGAGTGCCGATAACTTGAAGAAAAAACAAGCAAGAAGAGAGAAGAGAGTAGAAAAGAGAATATCAAAAAAGCACTCTTCTGCTTTAAACTTGTTTTTTCAGGGGGTCAACCCCCCCCCCCCGCCATCTGAGAAAATGGAATATTCTGACAAATGGCATTTCAGATTTAGTATATGCAAGTCTGATCTTTTGGCCATTCAGTCTCCATATTTTGGAATTTCCTCTAGCAGGTCCCAACATTTTAGATGCCTACTGATGAGAAATAACACAAGAGAGTGCATTTTTTACAAATAGAGTTATCTATGTGTAGCACAGACTCCAGCAGAGATGATAGGGAGAGCTAGAGTAGAAACTATTATGTTGGCATTATGCAGTCCTAGAACTCTATGATTATTAATGAAAGTGAGGAAATGGGCTAAATTTGGTGCATACTTCAACAATTAGGTGAGGAACTGGGACAGCTATGCTGATGCAGCATTCTTTGTCCACTGGCATTATTTCTAGTTATTTACATCTTTCTCTCACAGACTACAGTTAGCACTCAAAAACAAATACTACTTGTATGAATCATATTTATTAATTCTGACCTGGAAAAGTATGGGCTTAGAAGAAACATATTTTATAACCAATTAAGGTTGTATGTTGCAACCAAGCAAACCAAACTAGTCATTGATATAAAGTTCCACTGCTTAGGACATTTCAGTGGCTGAGGAACCAAGCTCAACAAAAACAGGTAAAAAATGAAGACAAATTTATTCAAACTGTTGAGTATGAGTGCTTTTATCTGTAATAACAGGAATTCAGACTTTATCATAAGAGATAAGACCTTAAATAATGTCAGAACATAACCATGTCACACAAGGCTAACATCCTTTTTAAAGCTAAACTTTTTTTTTAACACACATAAAAGTGCATAGGTGTTACACCAAACAAATAGTGCACAAAAATAAGAAATCTGCCATTAAAAAACATTTATATGTCTTGTGAATAGTCATATAAATCAATTGATTCATATAATTTTATCCCGACAGGGAATTAATTCCATTAATCTTACAAATTCCAATTAATATTGAGTATGTAAAAACATATATCTAAAGCGTTTGTGTGTGTGTGTGTGTGTGTGTGTGTGTGTGTGTGTGTGTGTGTGTGTGTGTGTGTGTGTGTGTGTGTAACTATTTTTCAAAAGATAAAATGAAAGTATGGCTGTTAGTATTAGTGTAAATATAAATACCGATAACATTTTTAAGGGGTGCTCTGTAAAGGTTTGGTCACTTTCAATTTTAAACTGGGATTAATTGAAATATAATTATTCAGTCAAAGAGGGCTAGGGGCATCAGGTTTTAATTGCTAAATCAGCTCCTAATACTCGATTTTAGTTTCCCATTGTCCACTCCTCTGATCTAAATTAATAATTTCTAAGATTGCAAAATAGAACTGTTTAAAAATGAAATGTTTGTATTGTGTACTATTAATATTTTTCTTTGCCAAATCATAAACATTTTCATAATTCCTTTTTCACAATATTTGGTCTTACCGATGTAGAAAATGGAATAACTTACACATTTGGAATTGTCGGCAATGACTGAAGTACCACAGTGTCCCTTTTGTAGTGTGAGCCTTTTTAAGTAAATTTGTTGTCTTCCTTTTTACCATTTTTTTTTCTTTGTCTTGGTTCTTCAGCAAATGAAACATCCTAAGAAACATATCTTGGCAAAAGAAAGACACCTGAAACATACTGATGACTTCACTGGCTAGTCAGGAAGGCTGTTTATTTGTGATTCCATTACATTGCATTTTCTGTGGAAGACAAGCCTACCTTCAGAACCGCAAACTTAATTGAGTCTATTCTAAGGTCACCAAATGGGGTAAATGCAACCCCCAACTGCAGTGATGTCTTTTAATGAACGCATGTATTGGCCAAGTGCTATGATTTGAATGCTTGGCTTCATGTTGTTGAATGAATACCTTGACATGTTAGGTGCATAAGCCTCTCCACATGTGACTTCTACCAATATTTTTACCTCTAAATAGTAAAAAGGCATTCACTGTGGGTAAAAATTATTGCTATGACTGTGGTATTATAGAAATACTCCTAATTATCTGCATAAGGCTAACAGCTGCCTTTTCTGTTTGGACAGCTGTTTCTGGAAAGTATATTATGCTTGCAAAAATATACTTATGTGTCACAAAGGCAGAATTATGCATCCAGGGAATATCTGTAGACTCGTTTGTCACTGTTTCCTGGACAGCAGCATTCCTTTCCTTGTGCTAGAAACCTAAAAACAATCGCCATTATGGAATAAAACTACAGGGCTTGTCTATATTCTGACCAACCATGACCCAGACCCACTTCTTTTCAAGAAATGAAGCATGTCTTTGAAAGTTTAATTAGGACTGATATGGTACCCACTAAAAGGGAGTTTAGGGTTTGTGGTAACATTGCTTCCATTTCTCATTGCAAGAGTCTTATCTTTTCTTAAGTAATCCCAAAAGAACAAAGTAAATATTATTTTGTGTTGGATCTTCTGGTAAGTAAAACCATCTTTCTTGTCATGTGAGTATCTATCATCATTACATTAGTTGGAAGTTGCAGTTTCATAGACGGTAGCCTGTTTTTAACCAGGAAGATCACAGGTTGAAGAGACTTGATTGAGTGGGTGTTGTAAAAGAGAGGACAGTAACTTGACCAAACCTGGGGCTGATGGAATGGTACACAGTTTCCATTTCAGTGCCTCTGACTAGCACACTTAACTTTCCCTACATTCAGAGGATAAAATACTTACATTAATTTTATACAAAATGTGTTTATAGAACATGAACTACTTCACTTCTTAAGTGAAATTTAATGAACATAACAGTGACTTCTCCACATGCCACATGTTAAAATAAACGACCAGGATTTAATGCACATTCAGTGTTTATTTACTCTATGCATCATACTCCTTTCACATATTGTTAATAGCCCTGCAAATTGACAGAATATGGCCAAGAGTTCGTAAGGAATCTTATTCAGGTATAGAGCATAGTTCATAAGGAATCCTATTCAGGTATAGGGACGTTATTTAGGTGTAGAGCATAATTCATAAGGGATCTTACTCTGGTATAGGGCATAGATCATAAGGGATCTTATTCAGGTGTAGACCATAGTTTATAAGGGATCTTATTCAGGTACAGAACATAGTTGATAAGGAATCTTATTCAGGTGTAGAGCATAGTTCATAAGGAATCCTATTCAGGTATAGGGCATAGTTCATAAGGAATCCTATTCGGGTATAGGGCATAATTCATAAAGAATAGTATTTAGGTATGGGGTATAGTTCATAAGGAATCTTATTCAGGTATATGGCATAGTTCGTAAGGAATCCTATTCAGGTATAGGCCATAGTTCATAAGGAATCCTATTTAGGTATAGGGCAGAATTCAGAAGGAATCTAATGCAGGTATAGGGCATATTTCGTAAGGAATCTTATTCAGGTATAAAGCATAGTTCATAACGGATCTTATTCAGGTATAGGGCATAGTTCATAAGGAATCCAATTTGGATATAGGCTATAGTTCATAAGGAATCATGTTCAGCTATAGGGCATAGTTCATAAGGAATCCTATTTAGGTATAGGGCATAGCTTGTAATAAATCTTATTCAGGTATTCAGCATTGTTCATAACAGATCTTATTCAGGTGTAGATCATAGTTCATAAGGAATTATAATCAGGTATAGGGCATAGTTCATAAGGAATCCTATTCAGGTATAGGGAATAGTTCATAAGGAATCCTGTTTAGGTATAGGGCATAGTTCATGAGGAATCTTGTGCAGGTATAGGGCATATTTCATAAGAAATCTTACTCAGGTGTAAGGCATAGTTCATAAGGGATCTTATTCAAGTGTAGAGAATAGTTCATAAGGGGTCTTATTTAGGTATGGAGCATAGTTCATAAAGAATCATATTGAGGTATAGAGCATAGAGCAACTGATTAGAAAGTGCAGAACGGCTCTGTAAGTGTAGTCTGACAGAAGGAGTATATATGAATCCCGCACACACACACACACACACACACACACACACACACAAACACGCACACATGCACACAAATACACTGTAGTTGAAGTGTAAACCCTGAGTGTGTCCAAAGTATGAAACAACCAAAATACTTGCAAGATACACACTTCCACCAAAAAAAAAGTTCAACACTTTTTACTAAAGAAACATATGTATGTGTGTGTGTGTGTGTGTGTGTGTGTGTGTGTGTGTGTGTGTGTGTGTGTGTGTGTGTGTGTGTGTGTGTGTGTGTGTGTGTATATATATATATATATTTTTTATATATATATATATATATATATATATAAAATATAAATATATATATATATATATATATATATATATATATATATATATATATATATATATATATATATATATATATATATATATATATATATATATATATATATATATATATATATATAAAATGGTGATGGACAGGTTGATAGACGAGATCAGACAGGAGTCCCCATGGTCTATAATGTTTGCAGATGACATTGTGATCTGTAGTGAGAGTAGGGAACAGGTGGAGGAGACTCTGGAGAGATGGAGATATGCTCTAGAGAGAAGAGGAATGAAGGTCAGCAGGACTAAGACAGAATATATGTGTGTGAATGAGAGGGAGGATAGAAGAATGGTGAGGATGCAAGGAGTAGAGGTGGTGAAGGTGGATGAGTTTAAATACTTGGGGTCAATAGTTCAGAGTAATGGTGAGTGTGGAAGAGAGGTGAAGAAGAGAGTACAGGCAGGATGGAGTTGGTGAAGAAGAGTGTCAGGAGTGATTTGTGACAGATGAGTACCTGTAAGAGTGAAAGGGAAAGTCTACAAGAGGGTAGTGAGACGAGCTATATTATATGGGTTGGAGACAGTGGCATTGACAAAAAGGCAGGAGTTTGAGCTGGATGTGGCAGAGTTAAAGATGTTAAGGTTTGCAATGGATGTGACGAGGGTAGTCAGGATTAGGAATAAGTATAGTAGAGGGTCAGCCCAGGTTGGAAGGTTTGGGGACAAAGCCAGAGAGGCAAGATTACGTTGGTTTGGACATGTGCTGAGGAGGGATGCTGAGTATATTGAGAAAAAGATGCTAAGGTTGAAGCTACCAGGTAACAGGAAAAGAGGAAGGCCTAAGATAAGGTTTATGGATGTGATGAGAGAGGACATGCAGGTGGTTGGTGTGACAGAGCAAGATGCAGAGGACAGGAAGAAATGGAAACAGGTGATCCGCTGTGGCAACCCCTAATGGGAACAGCTGAAAGAAGATGATGATGATGATATATATATATATGAATATATATATGTATATATATATATATATATATATATATATATATATATATATATATATATATATATATATATATATATATATATATATATATATATATATATATATATATATATATATATATATCTATAGATATATATATATATATCTATATATATATATATATATATATATATATATATATATATATATATGGGATCTGAACTATTTAATGATTGACCATTTCACCCAAAGTGAAATGGCCGAGCACACTTTCACAAAATGTTTTTCACAGAAAAAGCACTTTCATGACAGTGTGCTAAAAAACAGATAAAAAATGTGAGGAAATAGCTGTTGCTGAGATTGTAGCACAGTGGGGATAAGGGAATTTTCCCTTTTTCCCACTGTAGTGCAATCTTGGAGTGAGAATATAAAAGTTAGGGGGTGGGGGGGCAGGGGGGGTTTGCCCCCCTGCGTAAACGTGAGTACTGTTTTTTTTAATTTTGTTGTTTATAATTTTTTTTTTGCACACTTTAGTGAAAGTGCTTTTCCAGTGAAAAGCATTTTCGCTAAAGTGTGTTCGGTCGTTTACATTTTGTGGAAACGTGATTTTGTACAATAGCCCTAGACATATACACACACACACACACACACACACACACACACACACACACACACACACACACACACACACACACACACACACACACGTAGGTTGTCGTTGTGTCTTTCGGCTTTTCCCGGTTAGGGGTCGCCACAGCGGAACTCCTGTCCGCTAATGATTGGTAGCTGATTTTTACATGCCGAGTTACCAGCCCTGAAACAGTATTATGCAGTAATTTTTTCCATTTCAATGGCAAAGTGTATCAGCAAATTAAAGGGGTAGCCATGGATTCAAAAATGGCTCTATCCTATAACAATCTTGTACTTGCTGCCTGGGAAGTAGACACTCTTGTTCATTTACCGGGGTTCCAACACACCCGCTTATACCACCGTTATATTGATGGCATCTTTTTTGCATGGATAGGCCCTGCCCAAGGGCCGGAAGACTTCTTACTAACCATGAGTGACAGTATTAGTTTTTTGAAATTTGTTAAATCAGGTTCTGGTAACACAGTTTCCTTTCTTGATACTTCTATTTCTATTGATGTCACCAGCAGGAGCATAGTCTCTAACATTTTCAGAAAGGAAACCTATCATAACAACCGTTTAGATTTTACCAGCCAACACCCTTTCTACATGAAAAGGAATGTGTTAAGGGGTCAGTTCATTAGACTGTCCAGACTGGTTAGCGTGGATACTACTTTTTATGCTGAGATGGACTTTTTGTATAATCTGTTTTTGCAAAAACAATACCCTAAGGATGTTGTGTTTAGCGTAACTCAGGAAGTGGCTAGAGACAAATAACGTACATTTCATCCCATTCGTCACTGTGGTTTTACACCTAAACAAAATAATACTGCTGCTTTTATAGACAGGACATTTAGTTTCCTGATACCTATTTGCAGGAGATGAAAAGCATCAGAACTGTCATCTCCCACAACTGGAGCATTGTTACTAGTTCAGACAACGCGTCTAACTTGTTAGGCAATTCTCCATTGTTTTCATATAAAAACACTAAAACAATTAGAAATTCACTTGAGACCAGAGAGTCTGCGCTGGTGTTAAATTCTGTTAGAAACATTACTGACCAGCCTGGCATGTTCGAGTGTAGCAAATGCATTTGTTGCAAGTTTATTTTCAAAGGGAACTGCTACACTTTTAAACACAATGACTTTAAAGTTATGTTTGCCCATCATTTTGACTGCTCATCCATTAATTTGGTTTATGCTGCAGTTTGTAATTTTTGTCATTTTTTTCTATGTGGGAAAGACTTGCAGGAAGCTGTCAGACAGAATAAAGGAACATTGTGGGGCTATCGGAAGTTCTGACTCTCGAAATGCGCTACCTAGGCATTCGTTAACTTGTACTAATTTAGAAAAAATTCTATTTTTAGTATTAGAGCAAGTTGAACTGTTTTTTGGCAACTATGCTACACTTCTGGAGGTTAGGGAACTCAGATGGCAACTTTTGCTGGGAGCGGATTCAGCTCCTGGTTTGAATGATAATATCAATTTACAATGTGCTTTGAAATGGTTTACATGAGTTCACCTGACAGACTCGCTTTTCACTAGTTTGCTTTATACTGTACATGGTTTTTCAGGTCACTTCATTACCTTATAATGATATGTGCATATTTTAAGAAGGATAGAATTATTTCATTGGCTGTTACTATTTTACTGCTTTATTGCCATAGGACGACATAGAGTGTATATTTACTGATTTTCTTTGTACCTTATTTCTGAAGAAGTTCTTACATATTAAAAGAATGAAAGCCCGCTCAATTACTGATTCTGGTGTTGTTGTTTTTTCCTAGAGATGTAGAAGTTTTTTGCCTATATATATATATATATATATATATATATATATATATATACACGGGTCTATATCACATCGTCAAATTTGCATAAATTCGAACAATGTAATATTGAGCCCTCTTCGTCTTCTTTCTTTCGGCTTTTTCCTGGTTAGGGGTCGCCACAGCGGTTCACCCATCCGCTCATGATTGGCAGTGGAGATTTACGGTGTCGAGTTGCCAACCCAGCGCCCAACCTTCCACAGAAGGCACACACATGCACACACTCACATCTAGGGCCAATTTTAAAGTGCCCAATCCACCTACAGCACGTCTTTGGGATGTGGGAGGAAACCGGAGCACCCAGAGGAAACCCACACGACCACAGGGAGGACATGCGGACTCTGCACAGAAGGCACCCCAGCCGAGGATCGAACCAGAGAACCTCTTGCTGTGAGGTGGCAACTCTAACAGCTGCACCACTGCAGCCGCCCTTATGAACCCAAAAGTCCGAAATGTAAAAATAATGAAGCCATGGCACATCGATTTTTTTCCCAGGGGAAAAAGTCTGTGGGCTGTTTTTGGGGCTTTGCTATTTCCTCCACTGTGGTGCGATCTCAGAGTTTGTATATTTAAGTAGGGGAGTGTGGGGGGGGCACAGCCCCGCACTTTGGGGGGGTGTCAGGGGTGAAGCCCTCACTTTAGTTTTAGTTTAAGGTTTATGTTGTTTTTTTTTTTTTTGTTAGGGAACAGCAATTTTTTTTCCCTGGAAAAAAAAAATTGCTGTTCTGTGTATTTGTTATTGTGCGGTTTCAGACTTTTGGGGTTCGATATTACATCATTCGAACTTATACAAATTCAACAATGTCATATAGACCCTATATATATATATATATATATATATATATATATGTGTGTGTGTGTGTGTGTGTGTGTGTGTGTAAATTACACAGATACAGATACACACACACACACACACACACACACACACACGCACACACACATATAAATATATATATATATATATATATATATATATATATATATCAATCTGTATGTATGTGTATATATATATATATATATATATATATATATATATATATATATATATATATATATATATATATATATATATACACACACACACATACAATGGATATAAAAAGTGCACACACCTCTGTTAAAATGCCAGATTTTTGTGATATAAAAAAATGAGACCACAGTAAATCATTTCAAAACTTTTCCCACCTTTAATGTGACCTATAACCTGTACAATTCAATTGAAAAGCAAATCTGATAGGGGAAAAATATAAAAAATAAAAAACATACAATAAGCTGGTTACAAAAGTGTGCACACCCTTAAACTAATACTTTGTTGAAGCACCTTTTGATTTAATTACAGCATTTAGTCTTCTTGGGTACACACCTGCCATGAATTAAAGATGGTATTCAAGTGAACTGGGAATGGTGGAAAGGCGTTCACAGAAGGTTGAACTGAAAATGGTTGGCTCAACAACAGCGAATGCTTGTGTGCATTCAATGTTGTGAGGTCGACATTCTATCTCGAGATTGCGGTACAGTGGAAATTAGGAAATATACCGCCCCCCTGCAAAACATTACTTGGGAGTGACTGGAACGGAAGGTATGCGGGGTAATGTCAACTTTGCTGAATGGGATGGGGGTCAACATTACCGGTTTTGTTATTGTTGCCTGTCTGATGTTTTTATTTTCAGTATTTTATATATATAATATATATATATATATATATATATATATATATATATATATATATATTGGTTTGCTTGAGATTGCTTTTCTCGGTGTCTGCATTTTGTTTTGTTAAAAGAACTGCTACATTTATTGATTTGCTTGAGATTTCTTTTCTCGGTGTCTGCTTTTTGTTTTAGTTAAAACTGCTGTGTATATTGATTTGCTTGAGACTGCTTTTCTCTATGTCTATATTTTGTTTTAGTCAACAAAACTGTGCTGCATTTATTGATTTGCTTGAGATTGCTTTTCTCGGCGTCTGCATTTTGTTTTAGTTAACAAAACTGTTCTGCATTTATTGATTTGCTTGAGTTTGCTTTTCTCAGTGTCTGCATTTTGTTTTCTATTTTAATGATAGTTAACAAAACTGTAGTGCTTTTATTTATTTCCTTGGTATTTCTGGTCACTGTCTAGATTCTGTTCAGATGGTTTCATAGCATGGCTTGTGTGATGACCGTGCCCTGACCCAGAAATCAAGGAGCCTCAATCCTCACCACTAACACCAGGGAGGTTGTCTCCTAAAAGAGGAAAGAATAACTAATACACACACAGTAAAGTACAATTTTCCTTAAGTGCACACAGAGATCACAGTCAGTCTGGGGCTGGTTGTTCCCTTGCTTTCCAGGTCCCCAATAAGACTCCCCACTGGTACAGCTATAGGGTCCAGATCTCAGTCTAGCTGGTAAGCCAATCTCCAGTATCCTCTCTGTCCAACCAGTGCTTCGTGTCCCTGCCCGGGTAGCTGACAAACACCCACACTTTGAGATAAGTATTTATACAACTTCACAGACACTCCTGGGAAAGGCTGACACAGATTCTCCAGCTGTGCTCCTTTACCCAGAGTATATGGTAGTAATTACTGCCACCACCAGCTAATATTATCAACTACCCAAAGGCCCTTGAAAGGGTGTCCAATTATTACTATGCAATATTATTATTCAATTGGTAATGTGACTATTCAGTCTAATGCTTATTAGAGTGGCCTATTACAGTAACCTCTATAAATATGCAATATACTCTAGAACCTACTTCTCTACACAAACCAGCCACAGGTAATGGTTTTTAAAATATTTAATAATAAATAATTAAAACACAAGACAATACTACTACACCACAGAGATATCTAAGAGTTCAGAGATCACACAGAAACTCAAAACAATACAGTAGGACAGGTCTGATGTCAAAGAAAAACACTTAATCTAACTTTCTAATATTTAGCTAATCTTAAGACAAACACAGTGCTATAATCCTACTTACAGGCATATAGAGCATGAGCATTGCTGGGTTGATGGTCCAAGACAAAATGCTTTCAGTCTCTCACTGAACAATAGTTTTTAAAACACTAACAAACAGCTCTGCTAAGGCCCTCCCAAATTACATCATCTTGACACTTAGTCTGGAGTTCCCAGGTCACAAACTGTATTATTTAGCAAGCTAACACCTGCTCAGGAAACTACAACTATAAAAGACATTTCACATGTATACTCTAACAATTATTCCTTAAGTTAGACAATAGAAAGAATGTGTTTAGCTAGTCGCTTCGGCACCATTTTTTTGATAATTGTAACTTCAAAGAACATTTGAAATGCTTGGCTTGATTTTCCTTACAGCAGATGACAATGTTGCAACAATCTTGAAGTTCACATTTTACAGTGTTTGCTTTCATTTAAAAACATAAGCCTGTATTTTACATTTATTTATACAAAAGATAGAATTATGTATCAAATTCTATTTGACTAGGCTGGCAGCCTTCACCCATATTTCCCCAATCTTCACATCTCTTCGCCCCTGGAGAACTCAAGCTAGTTTTTCAAGTGACCCTTGAGAAACGCTGCTTGAGAGGGTTAGGTCTATCTGGGTGTACCTCACCCCATTCCTTGTCTTTACAGCTTGGTTTACCTTCTTTTGATGCTAGCCTACCCAAGGTGTGAGCACAGATTTTTGTGTTATTTGATTCCCTGAGGCTCTTAAGTTTTCCTTTACAGTACTGCATAAGGAGTTACAATTCTGTGAGACAGTATCAGTATTTTAGCTGCTCTTTGTGGCCTAGCTCTGACTGATTTGATAGCCATCTGGATACAGAAATCCTATAGTCTATAGCCTATATTTTGTGCACTTAATCTGTTATCAGTGATAGTCAACAACCCTGTGCTGCATTTATTGATTTGCTTGAGATTGCTTTTCTCTGTGTCTGCATTTTGTTTTAGTTAAAACTGTGCTGCACTTATTGATTTGCTTGAGACTGCTTTTCTCGGTGTCTGCATTTTGCTTTAGTTAACAAAACTGTTCTGCATTTATTGATTTGCTTGAGATTGCTTTACTCGGTGTCTGCATTTTGTTTTAGTTAACAAAACTGTTCTGCATTTATTGATTTGCTTGAGATTGCTTTTCTCAGTGTCTGCATTTTGTTTTCTGTTTTAATGATAGTTAACAAAACTGTAGTGCTTTTATTTATTTCCTTGGTATTTCTGGCCATTGTCTAGATTCTGTTCAGATGGTTTCATAGCATGGCTTGGTATACCTTCTTTTGATGCCAGCCTACCCAAGGTGTGAGCACAGCTTTTTGTGTTATCTGATTCCCTGAGGCTCTTAAGTTTTCCTTTACAGTACTGTATAAGGAGTTACAATTCTGTGAGACACTATCAGTGTTTGAGGTGCTTTTTATGGCCTAGCTGTGACTGATTCGATAGCCATCTGGATACAGAAATCCTACAGTCTATAGCCTATATTTTTTTGCACTTAATCTGTTATCAGTGATAGTCAATAACCCTGTGCTGCATTTATTGATTTGCTTCATATTGCTTTTCTCGGTGTTGGCATTTTGTTTTAGGTAACAAAACTGTACTGCATTTATTGATTTGCTTCAGATTTCTTTTCTCCGTCTCTGCATTTTGTTTTAGTTAAAATAAAATGTGCTGCATTTATTGATTTGCTTGAGACTGCTTTTCTCCGTCTCTGCATTTTGTTTTCTGTTTTACTGATGGTTCATAGGTTCATAGGTAGGTACTAGGCTATCAGCCCTAGGGCCTATACAAGCCTAGCCAAAAATGTACCCCGGCTTTCATCACCCGAAAAAATTATTTTCCTGTGCCCCTGTTGAGCAGAGCCACAGAGGTGATCCCCAGGGTGAATTTCCTATTTCCCATCCAGTCATCAAAATTTTCTTGAAGGGTGCTAATGAGGAGCTTTGTTTGATATAGATAGGTAGTTTGTTCCAGAGTATGGGAAGTCTCTGGGACAGGACTCTATCCCTTCAGCATGTTCTGTTTGATTGTGGTGACAAGGTTTAGGTTCCAAGAGCATGGGGATTGGGATTTCTTTAAGTGGAGCATGTCCAACAGCTCTGGGTTTGACATAGTTTTGTATGTTAGGCAGAGATCACCTCTGAGTAGGTGATATGTGACGGAGTAAAGCTGGAGTTTTTTGAGACGACCTGCGTAGGCCATCTGTTTGAGGCCAGTAATCCTCTTTGTGAGGTATTTCTGTGGCCTTTCGAGTTGTTGTAGATGTCTTGTGAGGTACATACCAAAAAGGGCATTGTACTCTATAATGGGTCTAATGAGTGACAAGTAGAGGGGAACAATGAGCTCTTTTTTCCTGGATGAGAAACTTTTTGTGATGAGGTGTGCCACTTAGAAGGATTTCCTGACTACTGTGACGTTGTGATTATCAAAGGAGAGACTACTGTCCACCTGTGTCCCAGGGTCTCTTATCACACTTTTGGTGATAAGTAGACTACCACCTACGTGGTAGCTCATGGGTACAGACTTTTTACCAAAGGGGATGACAATGCACTTTTTGGCATTGAGCTTGAAGCCATGGTTTTGACACCAGGCATCTGTCTCAGTGAGGTCCTTTTGTAGGATGTCCACATCGTTAGGAGTTTCAATTATGGCTCCTAGTTTGCAGTCATCTGTGAACTTTGTTAGCCAAAGACCTTTTGTGTTAGCCTGTACTTCAGAAAAGTAGATACCAAACAGGAGAGGACCCAGGACTGAACCTTGTGGTACTCCACTTGTCACTGGTCTGAAGTCAGATTTGGATTCTGCTACTTTCACAGTGTGGGTTCTGACAGTGAGCCAGTTGGCAACCCATCTTGTGACATAGGGATCTATACCTAGTTTAGTGAGTTTATTTATTTTATTTTATTTTTATTTTACATTTGTTGACCAGGAGGATCTGACTGAATAAGTGTCCATTTTCAGTGGAGGCCCAGGGAGAAAATCTCCAGAGTTAGTAGATATAACAAATCAAAAATGTAATCATACTACATACAGGGTTATTTCACATATACAGAGACAGGTACACATCATGACATTTTTAGAAAAAATACAATGTTATGGCTCCACATTTTGGAGGTACTTAGGCAACCAGAAAATGTAGTATCTGTAAATGGTAGCTGGGTATACCAGTTATAGTACCAGTATTTTCTACCAGAAATTCTGAGAGTTAGGACAAGTTAGTATTTGGAGATTGGTGGAGAAAATGTTGGAGGAACAGCAGGAGTAGGGGGTCAACCTGGGGGGAGGCATGGGCATTGCCTATTGGTAAGTAGGTGTTCCTTTAGTAGATGTTTAAACTTATTAACAGAAATTGCTGAGGTAATATTGGGGGGCAGTGAGTTCCAGATTCTACCTATGTAGTTAGGAAAAAGTGAGTCTCCTGCTGAGTTGTTGGATTTGGTGATTTTGATTAAGGTCCTGTTTCTAGAGCGTAGTTGTCTTGGGTTTTCTTGTATTTTAAGTAAATTAGACAGCATTGGCATTCTCTCTGGATGTAGTAGGAGTTTTTTAGCAAAGACTAGTTGGTGGAATGTGATGGGATGTTGAAATTCCAACCATTTGAGTTGGTATAGTGAGTGGCAATGATGGGAATGATAAGGGGCATTTGTGGCAAATCTGACAATTTGATTATAATGTGTCTAGTTTTGTGATTTCTGTTTTGGATAGGTTGGTGAAGATGGGGGCAGCATACAGGAGTGTGGATAGTAGCATAGTTTGTGCCATGGTGGTTTTGGTCTGCTGATTTAAGTATGTTTTATTTTTGTACAGGCTGCCTAGTTTTTTGTGTATGTTTTTGATGGTTAGATTTATGCGCAAGTCAAACCTCAGTTTATTGTCAATTATAACACCTAGTAATTTTGTGTGGGAATCTGGAAAGATAATAGTACCATCACTAGAAGTAATATTGAAATTACTAGAAATCTATAATTCCAGAGTGGGGAATAGTGTCAATAGCCTCGGTAGATCTAAATAGGCTGTGTGAACCATCTTACCCTCGTCTACGGCTTTGGTGACTGCTTCAAAAAAGTCAATAAGGTTTTGGAGACATGATCTGCTTTTACAAACCTGAACTGGGTGGGGTCCAGAGTTTGGAAATTACCAATGTCTTTGTTTATAAGTTCCATGATGATACGTTCCATGGCCTTGCAGACCAGGCTCATTAGGCTAATGGGGGTGGTAGTTCCCAGGATCCATGGTGGCACCCCCTTTGAGAAGTGGGATAACCATTGCTGTGCACTATTCAGTGGGCAAAAAGCCTGAGGTGAGGCTATGACTGAACATGGTACTTAGGTGGGGTGACAGTTCATTCTGTAGTTCATGCAGAACATTGCCTGGGATGTTGTCAGGTCCCATGGATGCTGTGTTCTTGGTTTTGGAGAGTGTGTTTTTTATCTGTGCAGCCATGATTACAGGAACTTTGCATTCTTCCAGTATAGAGATGGGCCCTTTAGAGGATGGGGGGGTAAAGTTGTCACTGAACCTATATGCCAGGATTTTAGCAATATCATTTGGTTCTGTATATGTAGTGCTTTTATTTATTTGCTTGATATTTCTGGTCACTGTCTAGATTCTGTTCAGCTGGTTTCATACCGGGGGTTGGTTTACCTTCTTTTGAAGCCAGCCTACCGAAAGTGTGAGCACACCTTTTTGTGTTATCTGATTCCCTGAGGCTCTTAAGTTTTCCTTTATACTACTGTATAAAGAGATACAATTTTGTGAGACAGTATCAGTGTCTTAGTTGCACTTTGTGGTGTAGCTGTGACTGATTCGATAGGCTTCTCGATACAGAATTTTTTTGCACTTAATCTGTTATCAGTGATAGTCAACAAACCTCTGCTGCATTCATTAATTTGCTTTAGATTGCTTTTCTCTGAGTCTGCATTTTGTTTTAGTTAACAAAACTGTGCTGCATTTATTGATTTTCTGGAGATTTCTTTTCTCGGTGCCTGCATTTTGTTTTAGTTAACAAAACTGTGTTGCATTTACTGATTTGCTTGAGATTGCTTTTCTCTGTGTCTGCATTTTGTTTTAGTTTCAAAACTGTGCTGCATTTATTGATTTGCTTGAGATTGTTTTTCGCGGTGTCTGCATTTTCTTTCAGTTAAGAAAACTGTGCTGCATTCACTGATTTGCTTGGGATTGCTTTTCTCCGTGTCTGCATTTTGTTTTATTTTCAAAACTGTGCTGCATTTATTGATTTGCTTGAGATTGCTTTTCTCGGTATCTACATTTTGTTTTAGTTAACAAAACGTGCTACATTTATTGATTTGCTTGGCATTGCTTTTCTCGGTGTCTGCATTTTGTTTTAGTAAACAAGACTTTGTTGCATTTACTGATTTCCTTGAGATTGCTTTTCTCTGTGTCTGCATTTTGTTTTATTTTCAAAACTGTGCTACATTTATTGATTCGCTTGAGATTGCATTTTATGGTATCTGCATTTTGTTTTAGTTAACAAAACCGTGCTACATTTATTGATATGCTTGAGATTGCTTTTCTCCGTGTTTGCATTTTGTTTTAGTTAACAAAACTGTGCTGCATTTATTGATTTTCTTGAGATTCCTTTTCTCAGTGCCTGTATTTTGTTTTCTGTTTTACTGATACTTAACAAAACTGTAGTGCTTTTATTTATTTGCATGATATTTCTGGTCACTGTCTAGATTCTGTTCAGCTGGTTTCATAGCAGGGGATGGTTTACCTTCTTTTGATGCCAGCCTACCCAAGGTGTGAGCACACCTTTTTGTGTTATCCGATTCCCTGAGGCTCTTAAGTTTTTTTTTTATACTACTGTATAAGGAGTTACAATTCTGTGAGACAGTATCAGTGTCTTAACTGCTCTTTGTGGCCTAGCTGTGACTAATTTGATAGCTATCTGGATACAGAAAGCTTATACGTATATTTTTTGCATTTAATTTGTTATCAGTGATAGTCAACAAACCTGTGCTGTATTTATTGATTTGCTTCAGATTGCTTTTCTTAGTGTCTGCATTTGGTTTCAGTTAAGAAAACTGTGCTGCATTTATTGATTTGCGTGTGATTGCTTTTTTCGGTGTCTGAATTTTGTTTTAGTTACCAAAACTGTGCTGCATGTATTTATTTGCTTGAGATTGCTTTTCTTGGTGTCTGCATTTTGTTTTAGTCAACAAGACTGCGCTCCATTTATTGATTTACTTGAGATTGCTTGTCTCATGTCTGCATTTTATTTTAGTTAACAAGACTGTGTTGCATTTATTGATTTGCTTTAGATTGCCTTTCTCGGTGTCTCCATTTTATTTTAGTCAACAAGACTGCTGCATTTATTGATTTGCTTGAGATTGCTTTTCTCGGTGTCTGCATTTTGTTTTAGTTAACAAAACTGCTGTGTATATTGATTTGCTTGAGACTGCTTTTCTCTATGTCTATATTTTGTTTTAGTCAACAAAACTGTGCTGCATTTATTGATTTGCTTGAGATTGCTTTTCTCTGTGTCTGGATTTTGTTTTAGTTAACAAAACTGTGCTGCCTTTATTGATTTGCTCGAGATTGCTTTTCTCGGTGTCTGCATTTTGTTTTAGTTAAGAAGACTGCGCTGCATTTATTGATTTGCTTGAGATTGTTTTTCTCAGTGTCTGCATTTTGCTTTAGTTAACGCAACTGTGTTACATTTATTGCTTTGCTTGAGATTGTTTTTCTCTGTGTCTGCATTTTGGTTTTGTTAACACAACTGTACTACATGTATTGATTTGCTTAAGATTGCTTTTCTCAGTGTCTGCATTTTGTTTTCGGTAACACAACTGTACTACATTTATTGATTTGCTTGAGATTGCTTGTCTCAGTGTCTGCATTTTGTTTTAGTTAACTCAGCTGTGCTACATTTATTGTTTTGCTTGAGATTGCCTTTCTCGGTGTCTGCATTTTGTTTTAGTTAACTCAACTGTGCTACAATTATTGTTTTGCTTGAGATTGCTTTTCTCAGTGTCTGCATTTTGTTTTTCCCACCCTCCCACCCTAGTGTTGATGTATTCTTAATTTACTTGACTACGAGTTGTTTCTTTTTAATATACATCCAGTGTTTGTTGTAGATTGGGTATTCTTAAATTTGTTGGCTGTGGAATTTGCCCACCCGTGCTGTGAATTTGATTTTGGACACTCCTCATAGTCCATCTCAGTTTGTTACTGTGCTAAGTACAGGGTGATCATTTGGGGGGTCTGTATTATTTCTTTGACAGTTTAGGTTGTTGGATGCTTAATGATCAACACCTAAGCGTCGAAGTTTCAAAATCACTAATGGCCATATACTTGAATGCTTTCCTTGGGAAAAAATTGCTAGTCCATCCAGAAATAAAAGTAAATTTTCAACCTAAATATAGGGGGGGGCTGTGCCCCCCACACCACCTAACTAAATATTCCAACTCTGAGATTGCTCTACATTGAGGAAAAGGCAAATCCCCGAGAATGCCCAAGCAAATTCTTTCCAGAGGAAAGAATTTACTTATATGGCCATTCGTGATTTTGAAACTTCAACCCTTAGGTGTCAATCATTGAGCAATCGACATCCTAAGCTGTCAAAGAAATAATATAGGCCCCATTTGAGTAGGACTACTCCCTTTTCTTCTTTGATTTTGACACACCTCCTAGTCCCATCTCATCAGCTCATTTTCTGTGAACAGAGAGAGCATTTGGGAAGGTCAACCCCTTAGTTTCTTAATATTAAATTATCTTCTCTTCCTTCCCTCTCCACAAAACAAAAAAAATTGCAATTTATTCAGCATCCTTTACTGTAATTGTGTTCTTCCTGCTTGCTCTTAAGTGATGAAGTGGTTTTATTCTGCTGTATTTGTTACTGCTTGTTAGTAGCCTGATTAAATCTGTATGTTATCTAACCCTCTTAGTTTTGATTTTAGCACTTGGGCTTCAGGCCAGTTATTTTACATTTAAGAAGGTTTTTGTGGTCTACACTCTTGTGGATAAACCTTTATCAAAACTCTCTCTCCCCAAGTCCATCCAAGTTTCAGAACATTTCTTCTTCTTTCAGCTGTTCTCGTTAGGGGTCGTCACAGCGGATCATCTGTTTCCATTTCTTCCTGTCCTCTGCATCTTGCTCTGTCACTACAACCACCTGCATGTCCTCTCTCACCACATCCATAAACCTTATCTTAGGCCTTCCTCTTTTCCTGTTACCTGGTAGCTTCATACTTAACATTTTTTCCCAATATACTTAGCATCCCTCCTCAGCACATGTCCAAACCAATGTAATCTTGCCTCTCTGGCTTTGTTTCCATACCTTCCAACCTGGGCTGACCCTCTAATATACTTATTCCTAATCCTGTCCACCCTCATCACACCCAGTGCAAATCTTAACATCTTTAACTCTGCCACATCCAGCTCTAACCCCTGCCTTTTTGTCAACACCACTGTCTCCAACCCATATAACATAGCTGGTCTCACTACCCTCTTATAGACCTTCCCTTTCACTCTTGCGGTACTCGTCTGTCATAAATCACTCCTGACACTCTTCTCCACCCACTCCATCCTGCCTGTACTCTCTTCTTCACCTCTCTTCCAAACTCAACATTACTCTGAACTATTGATCCCAAGTATTTAAACTCAACCACCTTCGCCACATCTACTCCTTGCATCCTCACCATTCCTCTATCCTCCCTCTCATTCACACACATATATATTGTCTTAGTCCTGCTGATCTTCATTCCTCTTCTCTCTAGAGCATATCTCCACCTCTCCAGGGTCTCCTCCACCTGTTCCCTACTCTCACTACAGATCACAATGTCATCTGCAAACATCATAGTCCACGGGGACTCCTGTCTGATCTTGTCTGTCTGGACAATTCCCATCAGTTTCTCCTGCCAGCCTGGTCAACTTGGGCATACTGAGACAGTGTAGCAGCTGCCTCATGTTTATTGACAACCCTCTTCTCCTAGCACATAACTCTTCTACTTGCGAGAAATGTATCTATATCAGTAACCTGGAATCCATGCTCTCTCATGCCTCAGTCAGTACCCCTCACAAAGAGGAGATTGCTAGCATAAACGTCACACCACCCACATCACATAGTCAAGCACAGCACACACACACACACACACACACACACACACACACACACACACACACACACACACACACACACACACACACACACACACCTATACAGAGGTCCTCAATAAAAACTTACCTAAACAGCAGAGACCTCCAAAACACGCTTGCAAACATGCCACACACAACACCAAACACATCACAGACAGCAGATAACACATCAGTGTCTCACAAACACAGCCCAAAGGCATAGCAATAAACTCATACAGCCCATAAAGCACAACATTAAACCAAATGTATTAGTCATTGATGACTCAATTGTGAGACACACCGATGTCCTCCTCACCAAGCTCAATAAGGAAAAGATCATGGTCACTTGTCTGTCAGGTACCAGAATTCGTCACATCATGCATGCACTTAAGTCCCTCCACAACAGGTACAAGTATGACTCTGTCATTGTCCATGTTGGTGTGAATGACTTGAGATGTACCTCCCTGGACTATGTGAAGACAGACATGATTGAGCTGTCACAGTATATGTCCCAGCAGGTTTGACCCTAGACCTAAGCAGCATCCTACCTTCACCAAGAATGATACCACAATACCAACAAAAAATAATTGACTTCAACAATTGGCTTAGTTTCTGGTGTCATTCCAAGGAAATCCAGTATCTAAATTACAGTAGAACTCCTGTGTGTAGTTACCTGCTGTGTCAACATCGGAGATTCCGCCATAAGTGAAGTTTGGAAAACTCAGCATGGAACTGGATAAGGTTAGAGCATCTGAAATCCTTACATTTATAGATATTTACTGTAAGAGCTTTATGAATTTTGAAAGTGAGTATCACAAGTTTATGTCTGAATTGACGGTAAGGAGATGTTAGAGGAATCATGCATGAAAAAATTATATTTGTAAGGATCACAGTGAGAATATTATGCCCTCTAATGGATTTGTTAACAATCTGTTCCAGGACATTTTTGTTTATTAAGAGTAAGAATTTCTGGGTAATACTCTACATTAAATGTGCTGTTTTATTGAAGGGTAGTTAAAGTCTCCCAGTACAATGAAATTCATGTTAATGGTGAGTTCATTGAGTACATTTAGGAATCTTATATGATCATCAAAGGATATGAAATGTGCCCTGTAACAAACTACAAGGTGTTAATTTTTCCTTTTATGGGTGATTTGTAGTTCTATGAGTTCAGTTTTTGGGTCTCTGGGAACCTGCTCTAGGTGATATGATCCTTGACAAATATGGGATACCACAACAGTTGCTAGTAGGGCTGTATGTACAGTAGATGTAAAACCCATGTACGAAGTGAGTGCTGTCTTGACATTTAAACCGAGTCTCAGTAACTAAACAAACATGGATGCATATCAAATGTAAAAGGTCTCAAGACTGGGCAATTTGTTACTGAGATGTCTGGCACAGACAACAGCCACCTTAAAGGGATCCAGATTCGGGTTTTGGCAATATTATAAAAACACAAGTATGCTATCCCCTCTTGTCACATAACATTGGAAAGCCCCTGAACAGATGAACAATACCTTCACTGATACATTGGATCTGTCTTGTACACTTGCAGAGCTATAACCTTTTGTATGACCAAAATACTAGTATTTATTGATAAATAAAATACAGTTTTACTTTCATAAATCTGCAATATAGAATCAGTATCTACAGGCAGACGCTTGATACTAACACCTGTGTATAGCCCACTGCCTACCAAAGACGCACCCTATTTTATACTTTCTGTAACTCGCGTCATTTATCAGATATTATAAATCTAATGTAGTGTATTTCCAGTAGTGGAATTTTGAGAATAGCTCTCAAGAAGCAAGTGTTTTCCTGGCTTAGAAAATCTTAGGAAGCCAAGAACAAGTACATATTCTGTGGTCTCTTCTTGCAATCGCAAGAAGATTATCATTCGAAATTGGAAGAGTAAAGAAGACCTCTCTTTTAAAGACTTCATTTCATTAGCTAAGATTCTCTGTAATAGGGAAATACAAAAAATTATCATGTTTAAAACTTAGAAAACTTTTAGATAAAATGTAAAACACCCATGAAATTATATCTGTTATGGACCTTGTATATAGTTTTTGTTCGTTTTTTATTATCATTGTTATTTTTTTTCCATATTCGTAATGCTTAGTTTCTATTGTCAATATTTATCTTTATGGAAAACCGAATAAAAAATTATTAACAACAAAAAAAGAAAATCTCAGGAAACAAAGGTGTTAATTAGCCTCCTGAAGTTCAGGAGTACATGAGTTACCAATTACTGAAGATGATTATGATTTCTTTGTAATTTTCTGTCTAAGGTGAATAGCTAATAAATCTTAAAACTTTGTTTCTCGGTATGATTCTTGATTGTGTGGGTCAATAACCCTCTGATCCGTATTATGTGTAAGCAGACCATGAAGCAAGTGCTTGTGTGATTCCCCTTCAGGCAATTTATGGCAGTCCATTAGTGGTGTTCTTGTTGATATCTCATGCCTGCCTAGCCAATGTGTATTTTTGTTTCCTAATAGTTTTCCCCAATATAAAATCCTTACTGCTACATTGTGCTTGATAGCTACTGGAATAAAATATTCAATGTAGAGTTAGTAGAGACTTAAACTGGTTATGTATACTTTAGAAGAGATTAGAAAAAGTGACATATAATGCAGACACATCACATTACTTGGAATTAAGAAGGAAGGGTAGAGCTGAAGAGGAAGGACAGCAACAGGAGGAGGAGAGTTCAAGGGTAACATCTTGAAGGAGACATGATAATTCAGACAAAGAAATACTGTGTCATAGAAGGGTTCATATAGCTGTGAAACATAATATTTGAATGAGTGCATATGATTAAGTCTTCAAATGAGTTCAGCGATATTTGGAACAGAGCAAGATAAGATTGTAACATGTATCTAAGAGGAGCAGCTACAAAGGGATTAGGGGCTGCAATACTCAACGGGATCTGATAGATCATAGGTCTTACTCCTTTGGTGTCTTCATGTATATAGCACCCCTAGATTATTACAAAGAAAGAATCAGTCATTTTCCTTGATGTGCAAAGATCAGAATAGGCTTCATATATATATATATATATATATATATATATATATATATATATATATATATATATATATGGATTCCATACACTAGATCGAAGGTTCACTACTTCGAAATAGTGTATGGAATGCACACTGCAGCGAAGGTGCACTTAATCGAAAGTGCACTTATGCAAAGTTCAGTACAACAAACGGGCATTGTACTGAACTTCTGTGCAGTACTCACGGACCTTAGGGTTAGGGCATGGGTCTTGGTAAGGGGATAGCCCATAGGGCTATCTCCTTACCATGACCCGTGCCCTAACCCTAAGGTCCATGACGACTGCAGTGCAGTAAAGGACATAGCAATGTCCTCCACTATGGTGCGATAGTCACGAACCTTAGGGTTAGGGCATGGGTTAGGGTAAGGGGATAGCTTTACTAACTATCCCCTTACCCTAACCCATGCCCTAACCCTAAGGTTCGTGAGTATCGCAACATAGTGGAGGACATAGCTTCTTTTTTGATGTCCTCCACTGTGCTGCGGTACTTTTGGTGAAGTGCACTTTCGCAGAAGTTCACTTTCGTTAAAGTGAGCTTTCGCATAAGTGAGGCTTCCTATTACAAGTTCGAAGTTGTGAACTTTCGTTCTTGTAATAGGAATCCATATATATATATATATATATATATATATATATATATATATATATATATACCGACTGCAACCATGGCAGATTTATATGTCTAGCCTAGCTGCCTCTCCCACACCACAGGAGGATCAAATTGGAGCATTTCTCCCTGGGCCTCCGCTGAAAACAGGCTCTGTGGAACCTAGTCGGACTTTCCTGGTCAACAAATGATAAATAAATAAAAAATAAAAAATAAATCTTACAACTGATATTCTTGTGAAAACTGTTCACTGTTATAAATTTAATTTCGGGGTAGATAGGTTTTTGGTCTTCTTGGTGACAGTATTACACCAGTGAAGCTATCGAAGCAGATTTAATGCACAGCTTTTTAATAATACCTCTCGGGATCATTCCATCATGAATGAACCTAAATGCCATGCTGATATTTCATACCACATGAGCAACCTGCTTTATCCTGGCTGACAACCTTGTTTAACTCCTCTTTCATTTCTATAGAATGTGTGGTATAATTTTACATTTGTGTTCCATGCAACTTTTATTACTTTGTGCTGAAGAAGAAATTTATTTTGCAGTTATACCTTTATCTTATGTAACTGCAATTTCATAAAAACAGTGTGTGTGTGTGTGTGTGTGTGTGTGTGTGTGTGTGTGTGTGTGTGTGTGTGTGTGTGTGTGTGTGTGTTCTAGTTTGCTTGCTGGGCCTTCTTCTCAGCATGAATGGTATGTTTCTTCTTTATAAAAAGGGCAAATAAAACATTTTGCTGTCAGGGGAAGAAGAAAGCTTTAATGGATGCTTCTCCAGCAAATGTCTTCAAGCCTAACCCCAGGAACCCTAGAAACAATGAAGTTACCACCTCAGACTTGGTATGGCAACACACTTATTTATAATATATCCTTCAGTTTAAATCTTTGGTAGCAGGTGTTCAATTTTAGCATGTGTATGATATACAAAGGGCCAGTGACAAGCATGCTTTGTTTAAACACACACTAATTTGTGACAATTTTAAAAAGTTTTGTTTTGGTATCCTCGAAATTGTGGTCCCTATCTCTAGAAGAGGGGTGTGGGAAATATGCTTAGAATACAGAGAACTGTTGCGGCAGCTGCATTTAAATGCGCATTTATTTATTTTATTTATTTGCATTTGTTTACTGGGATAGTCCAGTGGGCCGATGTGATCCCATTTTCAGTGTAGGCCTAGACAGAAACATGAACGTTGAGGTGAATAACATACAATGTGAATAAATGTCAAGTGTGCATGCAGCAAAGGTAACATAGTTAGTAATTAACTGAATTAATGGTAAAACACAAATTGACAATAGATGAACAGTTAAATTAAAGAGACTAACATTGCAGTAGAATAGTGAGGTGTTCACAAAACAACAATAGCAGTATTAAGCAAAGGCAGTTAGGTTTTGAAAGGTGAAGACTTGGCATAGGCGCAGCGCCACATAATAGACAGGTGGTGTTGTAGACATGTTTTGAAAGAAGCAAGATTCTGAGTAGTTCTTATGGCTAATGGTAGGGCATTCCAATATTTGACTACAGAGCAAGAGTAAAGTAGATGGCCAGCTGGCAGGTTTGGTTTTTCTACCATCAGAAGGTGCTGATTCTCAGATCTGAGAAGCCTCCTTGGATATTAGTGACTAAATATCAAAGTAAGAGCTGCACAGTCTGATGGTCTGAAGATAATTTTGTCTGCCATTGCTAACTGTAGGTAGGTAAGATAATGTGGAAGTTCTAGCCAGTTCAGCGTGTGTAGAATGGTGCACTGATGAGTAGTGAATCAGGCTATTTTGTTATAACATGTCTCAAGCTTAGCTTTCAGAGAGGATTGCATAATAACCAAACACTAGTAGAATAATATTCTGTAATATTTACAGACTAAACTAAATAAGTAACTCAATAAGTTTATATTTCTCAATTCACTAAAATGATGTAGAGATAGACTCATGTCGCAGGAATAAGGCATAGTATGTGGACTTATCATGTAGTTTAATGTGGAAAAAAAAAATGATGGTATCCATATTACCAAGAGGAGGGACAACGATTATAAAACAACAGTCCAAGGTGCCAACGCAGGGAAATCACAAAGTTGTGGTAATTAGGATAAGGATTCATAAATGCCTGGCATGCTGCAAATTAGTAAGGGTTGTAGCAACATGGAGGGTGTGGATAATTGTAAGATACAGATGGCATAGTTATACAAGGTCCAAAACAGCACAGTTTACAGTGCATAATAAGGAATGTATAATGACATTTATTTATTATTTATTTATTTATTTATTTTACATGTGTTCACCGGGAAAGTCCGACTGAGCTAGAGCCCTTTCTCAGTGGAGGCCCAGGAAGAAAAGATCCACAGAAGGACAAACAATGTTACATACATAGCATTAACGAAAACAATACAGATTGAATAAGGTTTGGTATTCAAGAAGGTTATACAGGTGTATCCAACAGAAATAAATGTACACAATCAGGGAAAGTAAAATCCATAAGAATTAAATGCACACAGTATAAATATTTGAGTTCAAATGCAAAATAAGGTCATGTAAACATAGGTATATACATTTCTCAAAGGCAGGTTGGACATAGTTCAGCATTATGTTCATTAGTTATAGAAGCTGAGGGAGCAGTTGTAACCATAGTGGGTTAGTGATAGAGAGAGTATAAGGGAGACTATAGTAGAGTGGTCATAAGAAGTAGTACCACACGACAGATAGGATAGAAATGAGTGGTGTTAATTAGGGAGGGTGGTTTAGTAAACCAGATGTTAATGAGATGGTGTCTGTAAACCCTGTTTTAAAGAGGAGGGCAGCTAAATTATGAGTTTGCTTTGTACATCTGATCAGATTCTCTGGTTAGCGATGAGTTTATAATTTATTATAACAGTATATTTATTTATTTGTGTTACAGTAGGATTCAGTTTGGTAGTAGCACTTTAAATGTTCCCCATTGAATGAGTTATGCTAATGAAGATTAATTAGTCTTATTATATAAACTCGGTAATTTAGCATGTGTTGTAGTTATGGTGAAGTCTAGTCCTGTACAACAGATGAAAGCGCTTAACTCTTATTTTTTAATAAAAGCTCCTAAATTATCAGTTTTGCAGATATTTGTGGTGGGCCTCCTTATTTAGTTAAATATTACAAAAGGCACAGTCCCTGCATCTGACAGCTAAGTGTAAACTTACGAGTTCCAAACAACTTTATTCCTCCCTTTTCTTGCCTGTATCACATGTACCTTCTCCAGCAGTAAACCCATGCGTTCTTTCAGTAGGAAGACATTTTAAGCTTATCTTGTTTTCAGTAAAACTGATCACTGGTTCTTCTGTTCCCTTGATCATATGAAGAGTTCATAAACAGTGAAACTGCATAGAAGCAAGTGAGCTTGACTGTCACATATAGAGAGGGTTTCTATATGTTCAAGATGATTTAATAAGAGATTTTGTTAATTGTTGCTAATCCTATCAATGTGGTATACAGCCCATTCTGATATAACATATTGTAGCAATGTAATGTGCCATTTTTATATGAACATTTGCTCCCTAGTGGAAAGGATATTTGATGTCTGTACCATAGTTTAAGGAATGGAGCCATTTAGTTCAGGGGTGATGAGGTTTCCTCTTTTTTCCCTGTCCACTGGCTTTGCCCAATTGCTCCCCATCCTTTTGCTTGATTGGCCTGTACATTTCTGTCTTGGGGATGACAGCCATGCACTTTCCAGATGATGCAAGAGCCCTCCAGCTCATTCATTACTTGGCTGAGAGTCTAATCAACCTACTTGCTCCCCCTAGAGATGTAAGACCCAGACAGTAGGAAGTGAGTTGGGCCGGACTGCCAGACATGGTAAACTCTCCTCTCCTGTTCTTGCAGCTGCTGATCCCTGTAGTGGCTAATGAGAGATTTGTTAGTTCTGCAATCTGTGGGGAACATGCCTGCCCCTGTACTCATGCTTGCGTTGTAGGTTCAAGCTCCATGACTGCAACATCTACTGCTCCCTCTAGGGGTGAAAAAAGTGCAAAAGTGCAAAGAGAGCCACCTGCAGTTTCAGCAGTTTGCACGCTGAGATCTGAAGGCTGTATGTTCTGTCTTCACATTGTGTATTCAGATTAGCTACTTCAGTGCTAAGACTGGAATGAAATGTGAAGGTGGTGATAGTGGCTATACCCCTGAAGTGCTATCCTTTGGATGAACTGGTAAACCAGTCCCTTACCCATGTGTCTAAGGTGTTGGTAGCTTAGAAGTTGTTAAAGATGTCATGGTACTTAATGAAAAGTATGGGTGATTTCCTTGTTTCCACTGTAAATTTCCTCATGGTACTAGAAATATCATCCTGTGTATATTCTGAAAGAAAAACATAGGTGCCGTCAGAGTTACTAAATCAGTGAAATTAAATATTTAAGGCTCTGTTATTCTGCCTGCATCTGTAAATCTTAGAATTTCCCTTTGGAGTCCACTTGGTGTAGAACTCAAATAACCTGAATGACTAGTCCTGGAGTCTGTTCATTTACAGTTCATACAATGCTGTTTTGGTAAATGACTGTATTAACATTTCATTGGAGTCAGTTCATTTCCAGTTCATACAATGTTGTTTTGGTGAATGACTGTATTAACATTTCAATGGAGTCAATTCATTTCCAGTTCATACAATGCTGTTTTGGTGAATGACTGTATAACACTCCACTGGAGTCAGTTAATTTCCCGTTCATACAATGCTGTTTCGGCATTAACATTTCACTGGAACTGATTCCCACTGGATCCATACCCTTCCTTCCTTGCATCCTGATTGCGCAGTGGGCATACTTTTGCTAAAGCAGTAAAAGTTGACTTCCTTACATAATCTCAGGGAGAAATTCCTTGCGCTTCAGTAGTTCACAGAAAAAAAAAAGACAGACAGCATAAGGCCAAATGCTTTTCTCCATAGGAAATCATTGCCAGTGTAATTTCTTAGTGTGTGCCAGCAATTATTCCATCTTTAGAGAGATTTCTCCCTTCTTCGGGTTCATGCACATCGAAGGATGCTGGAGGTGCTTGCTGCCCTGCAAAAAACAAGGAAAAAAAAGTTTTTCACCCCCTTTCTTTTTGGGAATTTTTTTTTTGTTCTTTTGAGGAATCAGTGAAAGTGGGTTTGTTAAAATGCTGAGATGGGTAGCATTGCTTTGGAGAGATGCAAGCAGTACCATTTAGGGACCACTATACCTTTATGTTCATTTTGGCAGTTTCACTGTGTCGTACTTTACTAATAGACTTTACCAGGGTTGAAGGCACATAGCCTTTCTGCTGTTCCAGGAATCAACAGCTTAAATGTTGGAGTGCATCTCTGTCTTTGGATACAGCATATGCTGCTAGCTGTTTAAGGACTACAAAGGACAACTTAAATCACTCCACATGACACTTGCACAACAGAACAAGCAGTGAATGTAGATGAAAGGAAAGATCTAGGCCTTTATTTGGTGCATTTCTATTTAGTTTAAAATACCTCCACTTTATAATGACAATTATTATCCCTGTCTTGGAGTAGGAAGCTTATATGTACTATCCCGTCTGGTCAGAAGGTGTTTACTGGCTTAAAGTGGCAGAAGTCCCCATAAGCTTATCTTCCTTTTGAATTTGTCAGGCTCATTCTTCACCCTTGTTTCAGCAGCCAGTGGAATAACAGTATTTCAAACCACTTTCTAGAGCCAAGCAAAGTAGCATTAGAATATCTTAAAGCTTGACTGTTTGTCTACTCACTTGACTTCAAAGCAAGGAGCCAATATGAAGCTCTTATGTTTCTTGAGGGTGAGCGAGGTCCTTCTGCTAAGCAGAAATCATCCAGCAGGATATCCATTAGCTAACTTGGAGGGAGCTAGAAGTCTAAACCTCAAAATGCACTCTCTCGAGGCACTCCTAAAAATGGAGAACATCGATATCTGTGCAGTAACTGAGACCTGGTTCAAGGCTCCAGAGAGCACCCCTGCAATACCAGGCTACAACTCTTATCACACTTTTCGGCCACCAAACCAGGACCGAAACACTAAAGGTGGAGGAGTGTCAATATTCACCAAGGATATTCACACCACCAGGCTAGTTGGCCAACACAATGTGTCTGAAATTCTCCAAGTGCAACTAACACTAGGTAAGACTGCAATCCAAATTGTAGCTTGCTACAGATCCCCCACCATACCCCAAGATTCTCACTACACCTTTCTAAACATACTGGAAAATATTAAGATAGAACCAAACACCCTAATACTGGGTGATTTTAACTACCCTGCCATTAACTGGGAAAACTACTCATGTCCCAACACCTTTGCGCAACGGTTCTTGGAATTCATAAATTCCAACGCTCTGGATCAGCTAATCCATAGTCAAACCAGGGGCTCCAATATCCTAGACATGGTCATTACCAACATGGGAAATCAATGCTCCATACCTATGGTCACCCCCTCGTTAGTCAGGTCTGACCATAAGCTAATCACCCTTAACATCCACATCCCACCCCCACCCCCCCAGTAAAGAAACCACCATAAAAAACTTCTCCAAAGCCAACTTCATGCTACTCAAGTCAGAAGTGACAAACTTCATGACACCCATGCAGACGGGAACTGAAAGTTCAACTGCTGAATCCTACACTAAGGCACTGTACGAGCACATCCACTCATGCATGAATCGTTCCATTCCAAATAGAACCAAAATGCTCTCATCCAAAAAAAGGAAGCCAATCTGGTGGTCCCCTGCCATAAACAAACTTTACAACAAAAGGAAGAAACTTTTGCAGAAAAGAGGAAAATCCCAAGATGCAAAAAACTCCCTTACTAGCCTCAGTAAGAAACTGAGATGCCTCATAAAATCCTCCAAAGCTAGTTACGAAAATAAAATTGCCAAAGATTCCAAAGACAACCACAAAGCATTCTATAACTATGTCAAGAATCTAAATGGCAATGCTCAGATCTGCTCTGAGCTAAAACAGAATGGCATTAAATATACTGATCCGAAGGATATTGCCAATATCCTGGCAGATCGATTCAGTGCCAACTCCACCCCCCTCTCACCCCCTAAATGGCCCATCTCAATACCGGAAGATTGCCAAATTCCAGTAATAACGGCCACACAGGTACAAAATGCACTCTCTAAAGCCAAGAATACAGCATCCATGGGACCAGATGACATCCCGGGCTGTGTACTACATGAACTACAATATGAACTGGCACCTCACCTAAGTGTCATGTTTAATCATAGCCTCACCTCAGGTTTTGTGCCCACTGAGTGGCACAGAGCTACAGTTATCCCAATCCACAAGGGGGGATCCACCTTGGATCCCGGAAACTACCATCCCATCAGTCTGACAAGCCTTATCTGCAAGGCCATGGAGCGTATTATCATGGAACTTATAAACAAAGACATTGGCAACCTTCAAACACTGGACCCCACCCAGTTTGGGTTTGTGAAGGGCCAATCTTGTCTCCTGAACCTGATTGACTTCTTTGAATCAGTCTCCAGAGCCATGGACAAGGGTAAGGTGGTCCACACAGCCTATCTAGACCTTGCCAAGGCCTTTGACACCATCCCCACTCTGGAATCATAGATAAACTTACTAAGTTGGGCATTAATCCCTATGTCACCCAATGGGTTGCTAAATGGCTTACTGATAGAACCCACACTGTAAAAGTAGCCGACTCCAAATCCAGCTCCAGACAAGTGACAAGTGGAGTACCTCAGGGTTCAGTCCTGGGGCCGCTCTTGTTTGGCATCTACTTCTCTGAAGTACAGGTCAACACTAAGGGACTATGGCTAACAAAGTTTGCAGATGACTGCAAACTGGGAGCCATTATTGAATCCCCAAATGATGTGGATACTCTACAAAAGGGCCTTACAGAAACAGATGCTTGGTGCTAGAGCCATGGGCTCAAGCTCAATGCCAAGAAATGTATTGTTATCCTCTTTGGGAAAAAACATGTATCCATGAATTACCATATAGGTGGCAGAACACTAAACACAGAAAGTGTGATAAGAGACTTAGGGACACAGGTGGACAGTGGTCTCACCTTCGATAACCACATTGCCACAACAGTCAGGAAATCCTTCTATGTGGCACACCTCATCACAAAGGGCTTTTCATCCAGAAAAAAGGAGGTCATTGTCCTACTGTACTCATCCCTCATTAGACCCATTATAGACTACAACGCCCCATTTGGTATGTACCTCTCAAGACATCTGCAACAACTGGAAAGGCCTCAGAAATACCTCACTAAAAGAATCACAGGCCTAAAGCAGATGCTCTACGCTGACCGCCTTAAAAAACTCCAGCTATACTCTGTCGCATATCGTCTACTCAGAGGCGATCTCTGCTTAACATACAAGGCCATGTCAAACCCAGAGCTGTTGGACATGCTACACTTAAAGAAATCCCAATCCCTCAGAGCTACACACTCCAGAGATCTAAACCTTGTCATCACAATAAACAAAACATGCTGGAGGGATAGGTTCCTGACCCAGAGACTCCCCAGACTCTGGAATAGATTGCCCATACATGTCAAGCAGAGTGCCTGTTTGGACCTCTTCAAGAGGAACCTTGACGATTGGATGGGAGAAAGGAAATTCACCCCAGGGATCACGTCAGTCGCCCTGCTAGACAGGGGTCCAGGAAAGTAAATAATGTGGGAAGAAATAGCCAGGGAATTGTTATGGCTAGGCTTGTATAGGCCCTAGGGCTGATAGCCTAGTACCAACCTATGAACCTATGAATATATTTTATGTTGCCACTCATAAACTAGACCTTGTTAAGATTAATTTGGGTGGGTTTTGGAATACTTCTCTGCATTCAGCTTTCTGACTACGTCTGATCCATTTCAACTTTCTGTCTGCTTCTAGCCAGCTGTATTGCCGACAGGCCCCATTTTTGGACAGCTTAGAATAAATGTTAGACAGTTATTTTGCTGTTTGGCATTGAACTCAACTTGTCATCTCTTCTTCTAGTCATAGAAAGTGTTAATTTTTAGCTGTCAGCACTTAAGAAGACTGGATTTGCAAACTTTGCTCTGAGAAATATTATACCTACTCTGGGTTATGGTGCAGTAGTTTCAGATTGCTTCCAAAACCGGTAGCTGGATTTCCATTTACTTGGTTTGTACCCCTTAATTGTTTTCTTTTTCCTTCCAAAGAGCAATAAGCCAAGAAAAACACAAATTTATTTTCTAGACAGTCAAAAGATATATCGCCATTATTTGCTTTTGACGCAAGAGAAGTAAGGGGCACGTATTTCCTTTTAGTTTTGGCTGAAGGAGTAAAGCAGCTTCCAAATACTTTCTTAATGGATGTTCTATTGTGTTTTGCTGTAATGAAGACAAGAAGATACTTGGCATACTAAATTTCTGTTTCATGAAGAGCACATCAGCCTCTTCGTGTTGCAGCAGGCTTGTGTGGATAGCACCTGATGCATTATTCAGTCATTTTATAAGAAAAGTGAAGGCATTGTCTTAGCTGTCGCATAAGTTCTGATACAGCTCCACCAATACAACTTTTATTTGTGATCATTTTTGAAGAGCCAGGTCTCAGGACTTCCTTCAGTAAGTTTATGGTGCAGAGTCTCTACTGCCATGTTGCTCTTGCTTGGGGCTCAATCCAGTGGTGTGACATTCTCACTGACGTCCTTCCTATGAAGAACACAAAACATTTATCTAAAACTTACTTTGACAGTCAATTTTCATTAGAATTCCAGCAGTTGTGCTATGTCTTTCATTATTCTTCTGTTATATTGTACTTGCCCCAAGACTACCTACAACATTCACTTTTATTTTGTCTTTATGTCTATTTTTATTAGCCCATATTTTGACCAGACTTCAAGGGATGTCTCATACAATGCAAATGCACACATACACACACACACACACACACACACCCACACCCACACACACACACACACACACACACACACACAAACACACACACTATATATATATATATATATATATATATATATATATATATATATATATATATATATATAATTATTGGATTTTCATAAAGGAAAAGAAACAAACAATAAAGAAAATATGAACAAAATAAAGAAAAAACAAGATCACATCCATTATAGACTGGGTACACACATGCAATATAATTTGTCACAGTTAAACAAAATATATACATATTTACTTATGAAAAATCTGTTTGCTACCATCCAGGAATATGTTTGCCTTATAACTTCTTTGTTTTGTTCATATTCCAGTAAAATGATATTACTGATACCCAACCTTTCATTTTTTTTCTTCATCACATTCAGTTTGTAATGACATCCAATCCTTGTAATAATTTTCTGATTTCAGGTACTGTCTTTGGAGACTCTCCATTTTAGCCACATGTATCAGTCTCCATTCTGTCGCTAGTACCATTTTTGGCACAAATGCCAACAGCAATCATGTTATCAGCTTTTCCTAATTCCATCCTACTGCACTTGTCTATACCTCCAGTCCCAATGCTTCCCTTGACCAAGTCAGAGTTATACCAAGTATGTCTCTCCATCATTCAGTCACTTGTTGCCATTTTTCTTGCATCATTCTGCCCCCCATAACATATGTAGCTTCCCTGCATTCTCATCTCCACATCTCCTACACTTCATTTCTGTAATTCTCCTGCACTACATATTAGATACTGTACCACAAATGTAAGATCACCATTTACTGGCTAAATATATGCAGTTATTTCTTAATCTGACGGGTATTTTCCCATATGTGATATTGTGTCACTTTCTTATTAGTGGTTTACTTAACTTTCTAGACCCTATGTAATCTGGTTCTTCTATTTTGCACTCCTGTGTTGCCTGATATCCATACAAATTAAACCACATCTTCCTTTTTGAATACTATACCATTTGTTCCATGCAGCTTTTCTCTTGCTATTGTTCCCTGCTTAGTGTTGGAACAGTCCATATATGTCCTTGTCAGGAAATTAAAAGTTAACTCGTGTTGATTTCTAACATGAAAGTACCTTTATAATTGTTAGTAAAAACATACTTTCCCTTCTAGCCCATTGTCGTACATATCTGAGGTATCTAACTCCCTTATCTGTTTCCAACCACATATTCCTGCTTCTTTACCCTTTGTATGTCTTGACTGGGGACTTTGTATTTAACCTCTAACTGGTCCAAACTTTGATATACAAGTGTTTTCCACATTATGTCTCCAGATTCTATTCCCTAAGGGTTCTTCATAGAGTTTATTTATAAAATGCCATAACTCTTATCCCCAAATTTTTACATCTTTACCCTCTTTATATAACCTGATCCATTGCACCAAACTGAATACTACAGTCTGTGAGGGAAGATGTATCAACCCCCATCTCCCTTCTAAACATAACGCCATCAGCTCCTGCCTAGAAATCCTATATTGGTGTGCCTCACCTACAAATTCTTAAAATAAAGTCTGTATGTTAACCACTAAAGGGGAGTAAAACATCATTAGAATATGCCTTATAACATGTGTACTGTGAGAAAGAATCATCATTTGAATAGCTCTTATTTTTGCCTTCAGTAGTAAATGTTCTTCCTCCATGTTTCTGTAAAAGTTTACATACCTTTTATAAAAAATTTTTACATTTCATATGGCTGTAAGTATAACCCACCTTCAGTCTAAGGTAAATGGGAAATTCCACCTTTGCTACATATTCAAGTACACCACTGTTTCTTCCATTTTATCGGCAGATTGTTGTTGTAATTTAGTTCCAATGCAATACTTTATAGATTTTATCAAATATATCTAGCACCAAAGGCAAAGCTCTTATCTATATTTTCTGCCATTAATATGCAATTATCAGCATACAGCTGAAACATGGTCAGGTTACCTTTTGTCTGCCTCTTTTCTAAAACCTAATGTATTTGTAGAGCAATTTTTTCCATCTGAAGCACTTAAATCCCTGGTAACATTGGGCAACCCTGTCTCTTCCCTTGGCAGATGTTTCCCTATGTGTAGATTCCCTCATTTATTGATATATCAGAGGTGGGAGTATCATATAACACCTTGATCAACTGAGTCAACACATCTCCAAATTTTCTATTTGCAATACTTCAAATAGAGAATCCCAATTCACATTACTGAAGGAGCTTTTTTGAAGTCAAATACAGCTATGCCTACAGTCTGGCATCCTGTTTGATGATTTCCAAGAAAGCCTGCCAAGTTCCACCAATCGTTAATATTATGTCTACCATTTATGAAGCCGTCTTGTTCTGGTCTCATAATTTTTGTTAAAATTTCAACCAACCTCTTTGCTGGGATTTTCACTAGAAGTTTTTATCTAAGTATAGTATTGAAATTGGTCCATAGTTATCCAGATCCATTCTATCCACCTTGCTTTTCTAATTCATGCATGCTTCATGCCTCCTCAAATTGTTTTGCATCCCACCAGTCTGCTCATTATAATCACTTAACACTGGCACCACTTCTTCCTTCTCCCATTTGTAAACTTCAGGGTGAAAGCCATTTGGCCCTGGTGCTTTACCTCTTCAGTTTGTAAAATTCAGGGTGGAAGCCATTTGGGCCTGGTGCTTTCCCTTTCCTATTTGTAAAATTCAGGGTAAAACCCATTTGGGCCTTGTGCTTTCCCTCTCCCATTTGTAAAATTCAGGGTTAAAGCCATCTGGGCCTGGTGCTTTCCCACTCCCATTTGTAAAATCCAGGGTGAAACCCATTTGGGCCTGGTGCTTTCCCTCTCCCATTTGCAATATTCAGAGTAAAAGCCATTTGGACCTGGTGCTTTCCATCTCCCACTTGTAAAATTCAGGGTGAAAACCATTTGGGCCTGGTGCTTTCCCTCTCCCATTTGTAAAATTCAGGGCAAAAGTGATTTGGGCCTGATGATTTCCCTCTTTTAATACTCTTCGTAGCTAACTGAATCTCCTGTAATAAAATGGACCTTTTTATTTCCGCTGATCTTCCTTAACTACTGACTTTTTATTTTTTGTATTTTTAAACTATTCTGCTACTTGTTCTCCCTCATATTTTGTTATATCTCTTCAAAATAGGATCCTTTATTTGATTAGGTAAAACTAACACCTGCCTTGTCACTTCCTTTATACTGTCCACAGACTGTTTTCTGCATTTTAATTTATATGCCTATGCGATAGGTTCCGTACTCTACTTCCCTTGCAGTAACCAGAAGGCACTGGTTATGCCTTACAGCCCTACCAGCAAACTTGTTAAATGTTCCAGATCTCACTTTAGGATTTATATCTCTTTAATCAAGATAAATGCTTTGTCACCCTCTCTTGGAATTAATTCTTGCAGTTATTTTAATCTGTCTTCATTCTCCTTCATTACATTGGTCATTGTTCAACTATTCCTACTTCTAACTGCCATTACATTAGCCCTCAGTGCTGTTTCCATCCCCTTCCTCCATAAAACATGTAGAGCATCATTTCCCTTGGCACTGTTAGATATTATCTCATTCCTTAACATTTCCTGTTGCTCTTTAGTTCTCCACTTATACAAAACCCTCCTCCAAGAGCCTGATTTAGCCTGTCTTTGATCCAATGTTATTGACAAAATTTGGGGGACCTAGTCTGAAATATATCTAATATGGCCATCTGAGTCACTCTAACCTGATATTTCCAACATATAAGTAAGTAGTCCAATCTGCTGTCCTGGTCACCCTCTGCCTGCTTGTTCCTTGATATGTCTGTTAGATCATGTTCACAAATTTTACACTTCAGCAGATCCTGAGCTCTAATATTGTATTCTTTTCTACCATGTATCCTGTCTTGTTCAGGTCTCAATGTAATGTTGAAGTCTCACACTACCTGTATATCCTCTGCTGCGTCTTTCCAGTTTTGGGGAATTCTTTCAGTATTTAGGACATAAATGTTACCTATCACACTTTCACTATTTTAAATTGTACCTTTCCATCTAATCCACTTCCCACTTGCACTTATTCTGCAGTATTTGGATTTGAGTTTTAAACTCCTATGAAATAAAAATGCCAACCCTCTCTTTCCTCCATCCGCTTTATGATCTCCTGAAGAAAAGCTACTTGGGCATTTAGACATTTTAATTTCTGAAGATCCAGTTGCATTTTATCGGATGGAAACATCCTGTTACACTCTAAGGTATAACATTAGTCCGTAATGCCTGTCTGTTGCATTCATTTGCCTTTACATCCATTGAATCGCCTACTTCTTTGTCCACCTACCCCAACCAGTTTTTGATGAAATAACCCCCTGGGCTGGAGTGTAACTCCTTTGGACATTATTTATACTTACAGCTATAATGGGTCAATTTATTTAACTTCTTTTACAATAGTAGCAAAGAGAAAAAAGCAGACTCATTTCATTTCCACCTTCCCACTAAGTAGTCAGCATACCCAGAGTCAGTCCCCCTCTAGGGAAACAGTTCTCAAGTGTAAAGCCACTCCATTAACCTGTTTTTTTCTCTGTGAATCTTGTTCTATCTTTCTATGGAACAGGTATTACAGAACATTGGAGAAACATTTGTAATCTAATATATCTGACTTATACATATTTGAAACAGACTAACTTATTTATGTCAAGGCAGAGTGTAGCTACTGTAAAGTGCACTTGGATCATGCAGTTGTAAGATATGTCACACACACACTATAAAGCTTTGAACCATTCACACTGCTAAAAAAGCTTTTAATAGTTCAGATGAATTATGACAAATTCTACACCATTCCCATCAGCAGAGACTTATCTAACATAGAAAGAAAGACAAAATGTGTTCAAAATTTGGCTAATATTTCAAAACCCTTAAGCTGCAGATGTTTCCAAATAGTCCCCATCTCGTTGCTCAGAGGATGGAAAAGAGTTTATAAATTCAGCATGACATTGTGCACTTTGCCATTCCCACATACTGTGAGTACGATTCCTTCATCTACTCAGCCAGGTTACAGTTTATTGACAAGCTGTTTGGTATTTTATGTGTGCACCTTATGTGCATGGGTCAAAATTATGCCTGCATTTATATACACAATAGCTAAAACAGAACTTTATAAAATAGAAATGCATAGCCATATATGTACTGAAATATCATTATTGAAATGGACATTCTAATTTTCCCAACATTATTCGACACAGAATAAAAAAAATATATTTTGCATTATCACTTAGAGAAGCGTATTTTGACTGCGGTGGTGGTGCTGCGGTAGCTTTGTCGCCTCATAGTAAGACGTTGTCCTGTTCGATTCTCAGCTAGAGTGTCTTCTGTGTGGAGACATGCCTGAATGGGCACCTTCATTGAAGGTTGTGCGTCAGGGCTGGCAACTCGGCACATTAAAATCTACTGCCAATCATTAGCGGACCGGAGTTCCGCTGTGGTGACCCCTAACTGGGAAAAGCTGAAAGACACAACAACTTAGAGAAGCTTATTTTCTGGAACATCTGATTCATTTGTAGTTGGAATGCTAAAATACTACAAATGCTGTTTTCCAAGTGCTTGACTGAGAGAACCCTAAACAATAAAGACAATGTCTTTATTCACATGGAGAGTGGATAGCTTGTTCTGTTCCAGTCCTTCTTTGCTGATTTTCACAGGTCATCTCCTTTACTCAGAGGCATCTCATGTGGAAACATAAGAAACCAAAGGCTCTTTTATGTCTGATCAGGGAGAATGTCATCCCCAAGCATTCTCCTGGTTTGGCCGTAATCTTTTCCATTATTCTGAAAACATATGCTCATTTTACACACAATTTCCACTGACACTGGCATCTTCCACAATAAGAAAATGATATATTTATGCATCAAGTAACTAAAAGATTAAAATATTAGAATTTCTGTCCCATAAATATTTCAAGTATGTCTTGCCCTGATGTTTAACAAGTATCAGAAGTCTAGGAGTTCTCACTCTGTTCCATATTATAGTGCCCAGTATGCTTTAGGTGCTATTTGCTGTTGTTTAGTTCATTAGTTCAGGCATAGTCCATTGGAGTGCATTAACAGCTAACAAATCAGTCTCTACATTTGCACTTACCTTCTAAAGCTCCTCTCCGCCTACTTCTGAGGTGTGTTGTCTCAGCTGGAAAGTGGAGCTGCAGCACTGTGGTCAACTTTTAGAGTCCATCCTTGGTGTGCCAGCAATACTCATCTAGTGTATCTGAGTATGAATGCCTTTCTTCCACCCACTGATGTTTATCCTGTTTGGCACTGTGACATCTCACTACATGCAGTCTCTATTTTATTATCAGAGCTTCTGACTGTTTAATATAATTTTCAGCACTCATTGCATCATGCTTCTCCTGGCTGGTATTTCCCCTGTATATTCTATCCTGTATTCTTCAGGCTGGTATTTCCCCTGTATATTCTATCCGGTATTCTTCAGGCTGGTATTTCCGCTGTATATTCTATCCTGTATTTTTCAGACTGGTATTTCCCCTGTATATTCTATCCTGTATTCTCCAGGCTGGTATTTCCCCTGTATATTATAATCCTGTATTCTTCAGGCTGGTATTTCCCCTGTATATTATATCCTGTATTCTTCAGGCTGGTATTTCCCCTGTATATTATATCCTGTATTCTTCAGGCTGGTATTTCCCCTGTATATTCTATCCTGTATTCTTCAGGCTGGTATTTCCCCTGTATATTATATCCTGTATTCTTCAGGCTGGTATTTCCCCTGTATATTCTATCCTGTATTCTCCAGGCTGGTATTTCCCCTGTATATTATAATCCTGTATTCTTCAGGCTGGTATTTCCCCTGTATATTATATCCTGTATTCTTCAGGCTGGTATTTCCCCTGTATATTATATCCTGTATTCTTCAGGCTGGTATTTCCCCTGTATATTCTATCCTGTATTCCCCAGGCTGGTATTTCCCCTGTATATTCTATCCTGTATTCTTCAGGCTGGTATTTCCCCTGTATATTCTATCCTGTATTCTTCAGGCTGGTATTTCCCCTGTATATTCTATCCTGTATTCTTCAGGCTGGTATTTCCCCTGTATGTTCTATCCGGTATTCTTCAGGCTGGTATTTCCGCTGTATATTCTATCCTGTATTTTTCAGACTGGTATTTCCCCTGTATTCTATCCTGTATTCTCCAGGCTGGTATTTCCCCTGTATATTATAATCCTGTATTCTTCAGGCTGGTATTTCCCCTGTATATTATATCCTGTATTCTTCAGGCTGGTATTTCCCCTGTATATTATATCCTGTATTCTTCAGGCTGGTATTTCCCCTGTATATTCTATCCTGTATTCCCCAGGCTGGTATTTCCCCTGTATATTCTATCCTGTATTCTTCAGGCTGGTATTTCCCCTGTATATTCTATCCTGTATTCTTCAGGCTGGTATTTCCCCTGTATATTCTATCCTGTATTCTTCAGGCTGGTATTTCCCCTGTATATTCTATCCTGTATTCTTCAGGCTGGTATTTCCTCTGTATTCTATCCTGTATATTCTTGGCTTCTGCTTCGCTTGAGAGCTCTGATGTTTTTCTGGGTGATTTCTCACTATGTTGCCACCGAAATGTTTCTTCTTTCCTGGCCTTTCTCTGCACTGAATGTGCATATGAAACCTGTTCTAGTCTTCTGGACTTGTTTGCCTCCCAGTCAGTTTATTTGTATGTTATATAATGTTCTAACCCCTCCCATGAAGTTTTGTATTTTTTCCCCTTTTTTCGTTATAAAACTGTCATGTGTCTGTTATATCTGTATATCTTCTTATCATGTCCCAAAGTGTTTCTACTAGTATAATTGTGTAAACCACTGTCACAGAGAAAAGTAGTATTAATGTTCTCCTCAGATGATCCACGTCTTTGTGACTATTATACAACAGTGTCCTGGGTAGGAAGACTGACACTGACTGGTACTTGACTGATGACATCTTATGTCAGTGTGGAGCTCTTTACCGGTGTGCTTGAATGTTTTTGACAGAATCCAAAGGCTGACCTCTATATGGTTCAATACATCTAACTCAATAATTTGATGACAAATGTTTATTTCTATGAGAAATTATAGTACACCTGTTCTTCTGCAAGCTCAGTTCCCATTTCACTGCTTTTCATGAATTAAACTGCGGTAGATTCCTTCCAGTGCTTTTCCCCTCTATTTGTAGACTCAATTTTTGTTTAAGAATGCTGTCTTTAGTCAACTAATGACCATCCTGTTGTCATAGGAGTCAGATGACCAGCTGTGGTATTTCTTACTTGGGCACATTATTTTTCATTTTATACTGGCTTGAATCTCAACCAGTTTAGTTCAGCTGTAACTCAAGGATATAAAAGTTGAGGCTTAATTTATTAATCTTCTGACCTCCAAAGGTCAGCCAGAGTCAAAGACCACTGAGCATTCCACAGGCAGCACCTCATGTCTGTGTTGCAAATTGACTGGTTTACTGTGTTGTAATCTACTGGTTAGAGGAAATCTGGTATAATGGTAGTTCATTCCAGAATCGGTAGGTAAATGTAAAAACAACTGTAAATATTCTAGACACAGCTTCAGGATTGTTTCCTCTGCACTTTACTTGTTACTGTTAAACTCTTCATGACTTCTTCAAATTGTTTGTTACCCCATCTTTGCTTGTTTTTGACCCTAAATGCATCCTGACTGATGCTTCATACTTGTTTGTATTCCTTAGTGTTTAGTTTCCCCTGTGGTCGAAAGAAATAAATCAGTCTTGATGTATAAGTATTTGTCCAGTTACTTATACAAACACCACATTCTTCAGAGGTTCAGGAAGTCGAAAATTTAGAAAATACATTTCCACACAATGGCTCACATTATATAAATAGTAAGAATGACCTATACACTTGGCAGAGTCTGGAATTATATTGGTAGAGCAGAACCTGGACATGAGGAAGAAGAAGGAAAGAAAATGGGCAGTCTAACTTATGTGGTATGGCTGAGACCTTTAACTCACTGCTAAATTCTGAAGCAACTCATAACCTCTCTGGGGCCTTTTATTATTAACTTTTGAATTATATTATAATACATAGCAAGTAATAAAAATGTTAAAACAAATTGGTTAAATCTCGTAATTATGCTTAAGTTTTCGTTTGACTTATGGAGTATAGCATTAAAGATACTCATAAGTAATTTAAGGCAAGCTAGACTATTTTAGAATTTTGTTCCCTGCAGTTTTCCCTCTGAATGGTGCAATGTGATATAAGTGATACTGGCTGTTAGCCATACTATTGTTTTTGCTATAGTATATTACTTCCATATGCACTCAGCTTATGGTACACATATAAGTCAACTCTAAACGTACAGGGCAGGAAATTGTCAATGCCCCTGTCTCCCATAGATGTATGAATAAATGGCAATCATGGGAAAATGTTTCAAAGGAGCACATTTTCCCACAAGATTAGTTCATGATAAGTTCCCAGGTTATTAAGAATTTGAAGATGAAGTCTCATGAGTAGTTAAGAGTTATCAACATAAGGAAATGAATGGATAGTTCAAATAAATCAACATCTATTTCACTGCAGTCAATAAAATTAGACAACAGGTGCAGATATATGTTTTTATTATGTGTTTCTAGCTGAGCACATTGAGAATTAATGTCCAAGTGTGTAATGTGGGAAATGCAGAAACATTTTGATGGTAATACATGAGATGAAAATAATTCCAAACACAACTCTGCTTCCCTGGCAGCTTATATGATTCTTTTAAACTATCTAATCTAACATATCAGTTTATTTTGTTAAGGGGGGTACACAACTTAAAGTTTGTAAATGTACTCTAATAATGAAAAGCTTATTATCAGCCTGTCAGCATCAGTTATAGCTTTAAAAAAACTAAATCCAAATTACCACAAGTAAGACATATGAAGTGAATGATTTTTTTTCCAAAGTATTTTCAGTTCTGTGTCTTTCATTGCTTGGGTGTTACACATCCAGCCAGATACATATGAATCTCTAATTCTAGCATTCTTAGATGTTCTTAAAAAAGTCAAGATTGAAGTAGATTATGCAGTTTTCTGGTCTTGACATTTGATGGTTTCTGTGATAAATATAATATTTTTTCTATAGACCATATTAGCATAGAAAGTATTGACTGTAAGGACCACTTGGGCCTACATAGCCCACCTTCCTCCTAACATCAACAGCACAATGACAAAAGGCTACTGTGCATGTTCCAAGGTCAAACCTTGGAATACAAAAATAAAAATCACGTTTTTGCAGAGAAAAAGCCCCCCACACCCTCTGCTAATTCTGTATACTAACTCCAGCATCGCACAATCCTCAGGAAAAGGGCAAATTCTCCTAGCTGGTGACTGTCGATCTCACAGACCTGTGTTGACCAAACAGATGCCAATATTTTGTCCATTCGCTAAAAATATTTACTCTGAGTTAGGGAAAGTGCAAAATCACTGTACAGCAATCACTTCCAACTAGCTACTGGCATTTTCTGAAATTCTGGAATTTTGATGTGAAATGCCAATGTACATTCAAGGAAATGTCTGCATCCCATATATATATATATATATATATATACAAAATATATATATACATATATATATATATATATATATATATATATATATATATATACATATCTATATAAATTTATGTGTGTGTGTGTGTCTGTGTATGTGTGTATATACATATATATTATATATCTATATATATATATATCTATATATCTATATATATATATATATGTTATATATATATATATATATATATATATATATATATATATATATATATATATATGTCTATATATATCCATCTATCTATATATAGTGTACTGATTTATGTCAAAACATCCAAGTGCCAGCATCAAAATGCTGACTGCAAAATGTCAAGAACATGAATGTCGACACGATACTGTTTATACTCTGAGAAATTACCTCAACATATGCAAAATTAAAAAAAAAAAAAAAAAAAGGAAATAAGACATCTTTTTTGGGGGGCAAGCCCCTCCTGCACCCACACACTGCCTGCTGATTATATCCACTAAGTCCATGATTGCACAATTAAAGAGAAAGGCTATAGTCCTTAACAAAGAGAATTGTGCAGACTTGTATACCTGCCATCCATCTAGGCAGTTGACCAAATTTTGTCAGCTAAACAGATGTTGACCAAATGTGGATAAGACATTGTTCAGCTCCCCTATATATGTAGAGACCAATGCCTACTTGCAACATAAGTTCATAGGTGTGTACTAGAATAATGACCACAAGGGCTTTTTTAAGCTTAGCCATGCATCCCAAATATCTGACAAGTTCTGGTACCCTTGATAACTCTAAGCAGGGGACTGGGATATAAAACATTTACAAGCAGAGGCCAGGGAGATGAAACACTTACAAGCAGAGGCCTGGGAGATGAAACACTTACAAGCTGCCTGTATCCATTAGAAACAAAGGTGTCAAACCCAGGATGAATTTTCTGTTCCCCATCCAGTTGTCGATGTTACACTTGAAATTGTGTTAGGGAGGAACTCTGCTTAACATGGATGGGGGGGGGGGGGCTGTCCCAGAGAAGGGGTATACTCTGGAACACTTACCTGTGTCTCCAGCAGGTCCTATTTATATCACAAGCAAGGTTTAATTCTTTAGAATGTGTAACTCTTTTTCTGTTTGTTTTGTGGATGTACAGGAGGTCCATCAGGGTTGTTTCTGACAATGACTTATATACGAGGCATAGATCTCTCTTCAACAGCCCATAGAAGACAGAACACAGGGACAGGGCTTTGAGGCATTCTGCACAGGATATGTTACTTACGCCCTGTATTCTTTTAGTGAGGAACCTCTGTGGATATTCCAGTTATTGGATATGCCTGGCTAGGTACATACCAAAGGTGGCATTGTACTCAAAGATAGGTCTGATGAATGCTGAATACAGTTGAACAATGATCTTCTTATTGCTTTGCTTATAAGTTGCACAGCATAGAACAATTTCCTCTCTACTGTAGACACTTGATGGTCAAAGGCTAGATTACTGTTTATGTGTGTCCTCAAATCCCTGACTACTGGATCGACTCTTAGGGATGTATTGCCAATATGATAGTTACCAGGGGTGGATGATTTCCCAAAGGATGCTTTACACATTTGTTAGCATTTAGTTTTAGTCGATGGCTCTGACTATGTGTCAGCCCTTTCAGGACAACATTTGTGTGGGTGGGGGATTCTATGACTGCTCCTAATTTGCAATCATCTGCAATTTTAGTCAGGCAGAGGCCCTTGACATTGGCTTTGACTTCTGAGGAGTAAATGCCAAAAAAAAAGAGTGGTCCCACGACCAATGCCTAAGGAACTGTACTTGGGATTGGCCTCTTTATAGAGACAGGCTCCCCAGTTCTGGCTTCCTGGGTTATGTCTGTGAGCCAGCTGGCTATCCACCAGGTGACATAAGGGTTTATACCCTACTTCTTCAGTTTGTCAACAATGCTTGAGTGAGGTACTGTGTCAAGTGCCTTGGCCAGGTCAAAGTAGGCAGTGTGAACCATTTTGCCCTCATCCATTGCTTTGGTGACCTTGTCAAAGAAGTCCACCAGATTGATTAGGCATGATGTACCCTTGACGAAACCAAATTGGGTTGTGTTCAGTGTTTTGAGGTTTCCTATATCATTATTGATCATTTCCATGATAATTCTTTCTATGGCACTGCATATGAGACTATGTGACATGTGGGTCTGTAGGTTCCAGGGACTGTAGAAGGCCTACCTTGTGCAGAGGCATGACTATTGCTGTTCTCCATTCATGAGGCGTAAAGCTTTTTGAAGGCTGCAGTTACATTGCAATTGCAGAGGGCCTGATAGTTCACTGCGATATTGCCTGGGCCCATCAATATATTGTTTCCGGTCTTAGGGACAACATTGTGGACCTGTTCCCTAGTGATAGTACAGAGAGTTATATTTGATGGCATTTCCTGATGGGAGATTGAGTGGGAGAGAGGGGTAAAGTGAGATCTGAATCTGTCTGCCAGTAGGTTTGCTATATCTTCTGGCTCAGTATAGGTGAATCCATTAACAATGAGCTCTGAACACAGTTGTGTAGTGCCTTTGAGGTTGTGGACATAACTAAAGAATGTCTTGTGGCTGTTGTTGGCCTGGGAGGCCAAATGTACCGCAGATTTGGTTATGATAACAGTGCTTTTATCCTGCTGGTTGCTACACCTCCTAATTTTTGCCATGATATTTTCCTTCTGTTATACAGCCTATTGATGTGATTCTACCAAGGTGGTTTGTTTTTTGAGTTAGTTTTGTACTCTTTCCTGGTGGGTACAGCTGCCTCTATGCACTATTAACATGCTTGTATAGGGTTTCTGTGAACCGTTCTGCATAGGCAGGAGTGGTCTTAGGGTTTATGGGGGCTTAAAATGTTGCCACATGATCACTTAATAGTAGGACGTTAGCCTTCAAGTACTTCCTGAATATTCTAATGCTAGCTGGAGTTATACAGGCTTTATTGTTTCTTCAAATGAGACCATTCTGTGGTCTGACCTTACTAGAGAAGACATAACAGTAGAGGTGTGCTGCACTCTCCCATGTTAATAAGGACTATGTCCAGTATGTTTGCATCCCTGATCAGTGTATAGACAATTTGGTCCAGACAGTCTGTGTTTACAAAATCCAGGAATCTCTGTGCATGCACTTTTGGTGTTCTAGATGGTTCTCAATTAATAGTGGGCTAATTAAAATCACCCATGAATATGGTATTGGGTTGGATGTAGAGTCTTTCCAATAAGCTTAAATACATGTTATGGGGTTCCCACATCATGTAGTGAGACCTATAGCTTAAAAGAAAGTGATATGGAATTTTGCTTGTGGTGATTTGAACATGGAGAAGCTCAAGTCTATTGTACTGTGTGACCAGCCTTGAAGTATATTTATTTCAATCAAGATATCTCCACCTTTAGTCACTATCTGTCACTATCTGTGTAGTAGCTGTTCTAAACGTGAGGAAGACATTATAGCCTTGCACTGCTGGGTTGCTCTCCATGGCTTTAAACCATGTTTCAGGGACTGCAGAGACATCAGCATTCTCTAGGGTGAGGAGAGCTGGTAGGGAGTATAGTTTCTTGCAGAGCAGTAAGATCTTAAGATATTCTTGATTTTTATTTGCTATGTCAGAAGCACTTTCAGTATGGCATTGCCTAAAAAAGGCACTATGTGGTGGACAGTGTTTTAGCTAATATTTGAAAGCCTCAAGTCAGCTTCTGTTCATATTGTGGCATCATCCTTAGAGATGATAAACTGCTGCTCAGCAATAAGCTCATATCAGCTTAGGACACATATTCTGAGAGCTATGTGATGTCTCTGTTCGCATAGTCTAGAGATGTTCATCTCAGGTCATTTACATCCACCCAATGTTGTCATTATAAGGACCTCATCTTCCGAGATTGCAATCTGTCTTCCAGATTCTTCTTCCCAAGATGTATTATTTTGCATTTTTTGTACCTCCTGCACCCCTATACTACCGTCTAATTATATATATTAAATCTAATATAGCACAATGTTGGAGAAAGGTCATATTTCCTAACAGAGAATTGTACGATCTTGCACACCTGTCAACCATCTGTGTACTCATTCAAATTTTGTTGAGTAAACAGATATTGACTAAATGTGGATTTGTCACTATTCTCTGACATATAATGAGAGAGTCAGTATCATCACTGAGCTGTATTAGACTTTATTAGTGATTCTCAGAAAGCAGGTTTGGATCAGATTCTCCAGGCAGATCATTCCTGCTAGCTGGCTAGGTGAGCTACTATAATCCTCCTTTAGTGAAAATTAAGTGGAAGTATGTATTCCATGTTTTCATCTTTACAATCATCACATTCCTTTTCTCTGTCTCTCTTCTTAAGTAATTTTTCCTTGTTTTCCTCATAAAATGTCTGCCTCCATCCCTAACACTGCTTGCTGTTTTTCTTCATTCTTTAACTTCCCTTTAAAACAGCACTAGTTCTCTTTTTGTTACAGATGATATCAGCTTGTCTTGTCTTGCTTGCATTCCATTACGTTTCCTGAATGCCATCCTCATTTTCTTGGCCTTGTCAACCACCCTGCTTGAGAACCACATAACATATTTACTTTTCTTTGCTGATACATTTCATGCAGGTAAAAGTTTTATGTGTGGCAGCAGACTTTATTTCCTCACTGACCCTTCATTTTCACAGTCCTATGTCTTGCATTTTAGCTGTGTATTAAGACACAAACACTGAATACTAGAAGTTTAATAATCTGCAATGTGTATGACTGATCTGTGAAGCAAGTTATTAATATTATTTTTTTCATGTTTCATTCAGGGTGACAGAGGTTTACCAGGATTACAAGGTGTAATGGGATTTCCTGGATTACAAGGACCAGAGGGACCTATCGGACCTATCGGACCCAAGGTGAGTGCCATGCTTATATTTAGATTTGATTTCAAGTTCAATACTGTTTTCTTATTAAAAAAAGTACATTGTATAAAAATCATCTTTATAAATTGTACATTAAATGCTTAATAGCAAAGCATAGCAAACACTGCACTGCCTGAAAAGATGCATAAACTTATTTTACAGTTCTTGTAGTAAAGTAAAATAGAAAACGTATAAAAAATAATATAATTGGGAAAGTAAAATTGTGTCTTACTTACTCACAGGGTGATGCTGGGGAAAGAGGATATCCTGGATTAAAAGGAGCTCGGGTGAGTACTTATTTCCACATCTGCTTATAACCCACGCAGACAGTGTTGTTCTCCCAAACTAAGAAAGTGTTGTAATGGATGCCTAACCACCGTTTTTGAAAATGTCTATAATGAAATGCTAGTATGTTTTGTATACAGATTCACATGATATAGTTTAGTGCAGTTTTCTTTTGTTTTATTAGGATTTTATTAGGGTTTAGGAATAGCTGAAGGGTTATTGGGTCAGTTTTTATAGGGAATCCAGGTTGTTTGCTGAGCAGATGATGGTAAAATCATCTGCGTACTCTACAAAGGTAGCAGTCTTACTGACCAGATCAAGGTCAATAACAAAGTGCTGAACAGGTTATGTCCCAGTATAGATCCTTGTGAGACTCCGATTGCAACATGGAGAAGGGATGAGATGTCAATGAGCCATTTTACTGCCTGGAGTTTGTTAGAGAGGTAACTAGAAAACCAGGCTAAAAAAGAAATCTAAAAGCTTAGAATGGAGAGTTTTTGTAAGAGTATAGGATATATATTTGTATGTGCTTGTGTGTGTGTGCATGTGTGCGTGTGTGCGTGTGTGCGTGTGTGCGTGTGTGTGTGTGTGTGTGTGTGTGTGTGTGTGTGTGTGTGTGTGTGTGTGCGTGTGTGCGTGTGTGTGTGTGTGTGTATCAGCACATATAAAACTTCAGTAAAAATTGGGGAGCTACTTCAGGAAATTTGGGGAACTGGATCAAGAGACCTTAGCTGAAAGTAAGCTCAATACTAAATAAACATGGGTATAGTTTCCATCCTTGTGGAGGCCACGGTGGTGCAGTGGTTAGCATTGTCGCCTCACAGCAAGAGGTTTTCTGGTTCGATCCTCGGCTGGGGTGCCTTCTGTGCGGAGTCTGCATGCCCTCCCTGTGGTCGCGTGGGTTTCCTCCGGGTGCTCCGGTTTCCTCCCACATCCCAAAGACATGCTGTAGGTGGATTGGACACTACAAACTGGCCCTAGGTGCGAGTGTGTGCATGTGTGTGCCTTCAGTGGAAGGTAGGGTGCCAGGCTGGCAACTCGACACCGTAAAACTCCACTGCCAATCACGAGCAGACAGGTGATCTGCTGTGGCGACCCCTAACTGGGAAAAGCCGAAAGAAGAAGAAGAATAGTTTCCATCCTTGTCTACTCTCATTTTAGTAGCCATAGGTTTTGACTAGCTATTATTGACAAATAGTCTAACAGATGAATACAAATACAATAAATAGTCCAATTTGATAAATGTATCAGGAAAGTTAAATTTGTTTAAGACAGAAAAAGAGAAACTCAAAATTAACCCTGTTAAAAGCTTTGGTAGCACCAGTGACCAAAATGAATTCTGGGGTTTGCTACATTGATAAGTAAAACTGGATGAGTTGTTAATTTTTAATGGATCTGAGTGAGGTTTTGAGAAGAACAGTTCTTCTTAATATGGAAATATGATATGTTGTTGACTTGGATAAAGTAATTACCAAATTTCTAAACACATTATATATAGAATTATTGAACTGGGAAAATAGCGACTGATGCTTTATTTTTAGATTTAGACTGTGCTTTCATTCATTTATTATCAAAATGGCTTAGGAAACTAGAATTTGTTTCTAAAAAATCTAATTCCTACATTAACCCTCATCTAGCAGAATTTATAAACCACATTATAAACTAAAAACCCAGACTTATTCGACTGTGGGTTAGCCTGGTATTTTCTTGGAACAACAAATAAATACGAGAGGAAAAAAAGGTTATTTTAATCCATGACAAAGTATAACATTTTTAAAAATGTAACTTTACATCTTTATGAGTTTCAAAGCAATTTCTTTAAATATTATTCAGATCTTTGTAATATAGAGAACTTAGTGATGACATACAAGTTGTTTAATTCTTAGCTGGTATTTAAAGAGCAACATTAAGTTCTTTCTTCTTAAGTTGATGTTATCGGTATTAACTTATTGTGTAAGACTGATAAAATATTCTCCATGTAGCTCCAATTTTAATCATTTCAGTTTAACTACATAGAGTAAAAATTTGAAGATACCTTCTCAAATATCTTTAGTTTTTCTGTGAAAGCCTTCTTGTGAAAATGATTGTCATTATTATTAATATAGATTGTAAAATAATTGCAGGAAGGGTATACAACTCAGTGGAATCTGGAATGCAAATAGCATCTCAAACTGGCAATATAGTTTTATTTTTTTAATTAACAAAATGACTAACCACATAAAAAATACTCAGTTATTTATATTTAATTGACACCAAATCGGTATATATTCTGGGTCAGATTAAATAGCATTCTGCTATTTAGATGTCTCCAAAGTTTTCAGTAAGCTACGTAGAAATTTACATTTTAAGCATTATAAAATGTAACTCACCCTATCAATCATGAATTATAGTTAAATTTTCATATTCAAACAATCATTCTCAGAGCAGGGTGATAAAGTCAGTTCCACAATGTCTTATCTAACATAATCGAAAAAGACAGTGATGCCTCTATGTCTGCATTTGTTTTTCATAGCAGTGAAACAAATACTACATATTATTAGGCACAATAGTCAAATTCTGTGGAACAGGTTTCGTTCCTAGATTTTAAATTCCAGACGTAGGCTGATAGTCTCTTACACCTACCTTCTATGTAATGTCAGTATTCTAAAACCATCTTTCAACAGATACATTCTATTATGGAGAATGTAAGTTTAACACAAACACATCAAACCTATTATATTTAAGATCAATGTTATTCTCAACAACCTTTTCATGAAATAGAGTTTTTACATTTTGAGGTATAACTTTTTATAATACCTATATTATGACTTGTTTAAATTGGCAAAACTGCAAGTTTTGATATTTCTTTATCATTTATGCATTTTCCATTTTGTCTGGTTTAATTGATTAGTAGGAATAATATTATCAAAATGTGTTTTTCCTAAATTATTTTTGTTTTTCAAAATTGAGTTTCCCTCCATACAAAACCTGGCTTAATCAAAATGCTTTTCTTAAGTTTATTTGGAAAGGTGAGTCTTTAAGAATAGTTTGTCTTATTTTCATAATTATCCAATGTGAGTTAATTGATCAGCATCATGGCAATATACTTTGGATCATTTATTGTCCAATATATATATATATATATATATATATATATATATATATATATATATATATATATATGTACACACACATATATATATATATATATATATATATATATATATATATATATGTGTGTGTGTGTGTGTATGGAAATTATCCCTTTTAGAAAATCTACTTAGAGGATGCAGTTATAAACTGATACTGAAAAATTATGCACTTTTAAATATTTAAAATCATCACTTACTTTCTTGTTAGGAAAAACATAATCAAGATAAACATATATAACTGGCTGCATCCAAGTAGCACTTTTCTTAGCATTCTCATTTTGAGGTTTTTCTAGAAAATGTTCTGAAGAAAATTACACAACTGAAAGCGTAAGATAAAATGGAAATTCTTAATAAATCTGTGTGAAGGGGAAGTCAAGACTTATATTGTTTATTCAAAAACCAGTTTTCTTTACCTGGCAGTCTTGAGGAAAAAGTTCAGCATAATTTTACAACAAATTGGAAAAATAACTGAATACTTATTGACTCACAGTAATTAGATATTAAAATCAAATAATACACATTTCTTTGGACCAGAATTCTCTAGTTAATTTTGCCAAAGTTATCAACAAACATATGTATTAGGTATGTAATTGTGCCATCCAGATGAAAGGATTTAATATAGCTTACCTTTTCCCTTTGAGGCCCTCCAGTATACTCCCAAATGTATCTTTTTCATTGGCATGACTTTTGCAAAATAGACACTCAGCTGCACTGTTGGCAGCAATTTAAATCTGTCTCTGCCAAACACACTGAGGTTTATTTTCTCACAAGTATTATCATTGACAGATTCCACTGGAACCACAAATATATATTTTTATGTTTTGCTGCTACTCCGATTCTGGCATGATGTTTTAAATTTAAAATGGTGGTATATCTGTTAAAGATGTAGCTATATAACTGCAGTGTATATGTTCAAATGTGGGTAGGTTCCATGTGTGTCAGTGGATTACAACATCGTACTGATGTGCATGGGTGACATAACATGCAGTTAGTCTACCACACACCATCAATATGTTATGCCCAAAAGCTCATTCAGAACGCTGGCATCTGGCATCTGTAAGCATATCATGCTACAAGGCAGTGATAGAGTGCACTGCTCTCAGTTCCCAAATTAGGTTTCCAGCATGACACTCAGCCTACCTTTTGTCTCGCAGTACCTTCATGACAATGAGGGAACCTGCCTGATGTGTTAAGAAGCACAAAATAATGCTTTTTTCTCCTGCACAGCTAATACAGAAAATGGCATCCAGGATCCTGTCTGGGCCCATTTAGGTCAGTATAAATCTCGCTTGACCTAGCCAAACTACTGACTGAGGCTACTGACAGCCCAGTGTGGCTGTGCATTGCTGGCATTGATATGATGATCTGCAGTGACACCACCTTGAGATTTCAGTCAGTGTGAAGCATAGGTTAGCCAGTAATACTCTGAATGGAACAGTAACTGTTTTGAATTTCTGTTGTTTTACAAATTAGTATTAAACTTTTTTTGCAGTTATTCAGCAATGTGCTATTGATAAAGTCTGTTGCCACTGACAGGACATACCAGATGAGACGTTTTAATAGGGACTGCATCTGTGCAAAGTTTGCTTTTTGTTGATATGTTGTGTCAGTTCTGTGTATTGTGGAGTAATGTGCAATATGTGACACATCATAGAGACAAGCAGCAAATTGTGTAGTAATGCACGGGCACCATGTCAGGCTACTGCTATCTTGCAGTTACCTGGGGGACCGTAGCTTCCTTGTGAGTCTGTAGGCAGATTTCCATGTGTCTGCCATTTTACACATACATGTGGGACTGTGGAATTATTGTGAGGCTGCAAGAAGCATGTAAATCTTATGCTATCTTGCATGTAAGTGTGGTAGTGTTGCTTTGTACTGTTGTATGCACTTCAACTGCACCTGGGTTTGAAGACTGCTGTGTCCCTTTTCTCTTTCAGTGTGGACTAAGCAAGAGAGCAGCCATGCTGGCTGTTGCAGGAGACAGCAAAGACCTTTGGCACAATGGAGTTAATTTGTTTATTACTTACTGACTTGTTCTGTATATATTGTACCATTTGTAGGACGTCTTCACTTTTATCACCCTTTGCACTTCATCTCCATCTTGCAGGGCAAGATGATGCCAATGCAACACATATGCATCAGCTGCACTCACCATTGACACAGCTATGGTTGCAGCTGTGGTGTAAGAGAGGGCTTGGAGTTCCTTTCCATTGAGAGTGTTCTGACCTCTCCTGTGCAGGTAGTCTGGATCAGTTACCTGCTGTGACCCATCCATCAGTAAGACAGATGGTAGAAGAGTCAGTTGAAAAGACATTGGCCTGTTGTAGTTATTGTCTTGCCCTTCCTGAAATGCATTGCTAATTTTCTCAACAGGTGGAACATCAAAGGTTATTTCGGCCCCTATCACTGTCCACACTGACCCACCTCAGTCATTTGATAGGTCCCACTAAAGTCCCTCCAGATGATCTGGTAGTCAGAGTGCTGTACTCCAGTCTGTTCTCAGCTAGGTATGTCCCCATCCTGTTATGGCACAACCCACCCTTTCTACATTGTCTACTCCTTCCCATCATCATTTGACCACCCTCTGTTTATCTCTGTAAAAGCCCATATTTCCCCATCCAAGTATGTGCCTATCAACCCATTTAATTGCACTGTCTTGTGTTTGTTTATTTAAGAGTAATAAAGGAAGCGGTTAGGGCACATGAGTTCAGGATGCACAGAATAATTTATTCAATGGCTAAAATCAACCACAAGCACTTTTGTCCTGCCAAATGTGTGCTCTTTTTCATTTGGCTGGATGAATGTGCTTGTGGTTGATTTTAGTCATTGAATAAATTATTCTGTGCTGTCTGAACACATGTGCCCTAACTGCTTCCTTTATTACTTGTGCATTTTTTGTGGTTATTTCAATTTGGTTTTTGGTGTTGTGTTTGTTTATTGTTTGCACCAATTGACTACCTGTTCTCATCTTTCCTCCCTATTTCTCTATCACCTTTCTCATCATCCCTCCTTCTCTCTCTCTCTCTCTCTCTCTATATATATATATATATATATATATATATATGGTTCCCCTTCATATGATCGAATTTCTCTAAACTTGAAAGTCATAAACTCAAAACCAGAATCTGGAATTTAGAGAAACCCGAACATATGAAAGGGACAAAAAAATTGAACACCTTTCAAATGTTTTTGCAGGTGGGCTTTGCCCCCTGCACACCCCACACCCCCCCACTTAAATATACCTACTCCGAGATCACACTATAGTGAAGGAAAGGGAAATCTCCCATTCTGCGCTATACGCATAAGCGCAAAATGGAAGATTTTCCATTCCTCCGCTATAGTGCGGTCACGGAACATTCACCTTTAAACTGCTAGGGTACAGGAGACCTGGCCCACTGTAATAAGGTAAGTTAACTTTTTTTTTTTTTTTAAACCTAAGGCTCCCATTCACAATTCCGAGTGAATGGAAGTTCAAGATTCTGGTCTCGAGATTATGAATTTTGAGCTTCCATCCATTTGATCTTGTGAAGGGGAACTAATATATATATATATATATATATATATATATATATATATATATATATATATTTATATATGGTACCTATCCCCAGAAAAAAGTGCCATGCCTCTCTTTACTAGGATATAACAAGCAGTTTGTTACATTGGATAGAGAAGAAGAGCTTTTTTGTCCTGTGTGATGCCCGTGCCCTGGCCCAGCAATCAAGGAGCCTAAATCCTCACCACTAACACCACTGAGGGGCATCTCATATAGGAGGAAAGGAAAACAAATACACACAGTAAAGTGCAATTTCCCTTAAGAGCACACAGAGATCACAGTCAGTCCGGGGATGGTCGCTCCCTTGCTCTCCAGATCCCCAGTAAGACTCCCCACTGGCACAGCTGTAGGGTCCAGATCTCAGCCAGCTGGACAAGCTAAAATCTCCAGCACCCTCTCTGTCCAACCAGTGCTTCATGTCCCTGCCCAAGTAGCTGACACACACACACTTTGAGATAAGAGTTTATACAACCACACAGACACTCCTGGGGAAGGCTGGCACAGCTGTGCCCCTTTTACCCAGACTATATGGTAGAAATCACTGCCACCACCCAGCTAATATTTATCAGCTACTCAAAGGCCCCTAAAAGGGTGTCTAATTATTACTGTGCAATATTATTATCCAATTGGTAGTATAACTAAACAGTCAAGGCTTATTAGAGTGACTTAGCATAGTTGTTGTGTCTTTCGGTTTTTCCTGGTTAGGGGGCGCCACAGCAGAACTCCGGTCTGCTAATGATTGGCAGTTGATTTTTACGTGCCGAGTTGCCAGCCCTGACGCACAACCTTTAACAAAGGTACGCCCATTCATGCATGTCTCCACGCAGAAGACGCTCTAGCTGAGAATCGAACCAGACAGCATCATACTGTGAGGTGACAACGCTACCGCAGCACCACCACCGTGGATTAGAGTGACTTAGTACAGTAATCACTATAAATATGCAATGTACTCTAGAGCTTAAATTATTTCTACACAAAACAGCCACAGTTGAAAGGTTTAAAAACATTTAATAATAAATACTAAAAAACAAAAGACAATACTTCTTACTACACAGTGCTAGTCAATGGTTCAGAGAACACAGAGAAATACTTAAAATAATTCAGTAGTACAGTTCTGACATCACAGAAAAACACTTAGTCTAATATTTCTAGTTTCTAACTATTTATAAGAGAAACACAAGTCTAAGATAACTTACATATAGAACACAGGCAGTGCTGATGAGTTGAATGGTCAAGACAAAAATGCTTAATGCCTTCTGATTCTCTCTGTTTTTAAAATCACATTCCTGGTTCCCATTACATCATTATTCACACTTCCCTGGGTTCCCAGGCTAACAGAAACTACATTTACATTCTTAACATCTCCTTTTGTTATCTTGCAGCTGGTCAGGACGCAGAGCAATAAAAATATTTTTGCATGTTTAAATCTAGCAATTTAACTCTTGGTTAAAACAATAACAATAGGCTCCATCTTAGCAACTTGGCATGTTGCTGGCTGGCTCTGTTTAACCATGTTAGGGGGTTGTGATCTGTGATAATAGTGAATTCCCTTCCATACAGATAAGGGTGAAGTTTCTGCAGTTCCCACAGTATGGCTAGACATTCCTTTTCTACAGCTGCATAACATTCCTCCCTGGGTTGGAGCCTATGACTGAGATAAACCACTGGGTGCTCTTCTCCCTCTGAAGAAATCTGGCTAAGTACAGCCCCCACTCCACAGTTTGAAGCATTCACCTGCACCTGGAGCTGACTTTAGATGAAAGGGTCACAACATGCTTTTACTTGATCAGTAGAAAGCACTGTTGTGACATTTTTTTGCAGTTCCACACCTAACAACAGTTTTTTTCCATTTAAGACAACAAGCCTGTGGTTCACATTAACATTTACAGATGACAGAATTATCTCCAAAATTCTATCTGGCTAGGCTGGCAGCCTTCACCTATCCTCACCCAAGCTTCACATCCTGTACTTAAAATGTTGGGCGTAGGGTGCACAAGATTGGGTAATAGCACACAGTGCCCTCTGTCAAGTCTTATGAGGTTTTCTTCTGGCTAGTGCATGGCCACTCCTTTCTTCTACAGGTTAGCGTTTTGTTTGACTGTAATTAGCATGTGGCTACTGCATTTTCCACACTGGAGCACAACTAGCTGGTCAGATGGGCAGTGCATCATTGTTTAGGTATTCAGGTATGCTTTACGGTGATGTATATTGCTGCAGTGTGGCACAAATCCTGCTCCAACTTGCAGTACTTCCCTATGAATTCTACTCTCAATATATTCCACCTTTACTGGGTTTCTCCCTTTCTGCTTTTCTACAACTGTTACCTGGAGCCTTTCTGGGTAATAGAAGGGGATGTTGTTAGGGGGGAGATGTGGGCATGTATGAATTTTCCCATGTTTGAAAATATAGTTATGTGCTGATGTTGGAGCTTTTTGTTTTTCATGTTTTGTCCCTTTTATATTTTGGAAGTGAGTTTTAGAATGGTGCTTAGATGTTGTACTCCGTTATAAAAAAAATAAAAATGTCTGCTTTTCCCTAAATGATCATGTACAAAGTGCTTATTTAGTCCTGTGAAATAAGTGTTCATTAATGTCCCAGGAGATGCAGTTATTTGACATTTGTAGACCCCTGTTGTCCTCTTTTCGTATTTTTGAATAATCCTTAGTAATGATTACTGCATAAGCTGTTATTTGTGTAGGATTTGTTTTGGTTTTGCTGATGTTGTTCTGTGTTGTTTACATATATTAATACAAAGTTATTATAAAATAAATTACAATGTACTGAATATTTCAGAGTTGTGATTTTACCTTTTGTCTTTGTATACAGGGCCTTCCTGGTTCACCAGGATTTCCTGGTACACCCGGAATTCCGGTAAGTGAATTGTTATTGAAGACAGATGTAAAGTTTAAGTCCAAACTCCTGCTCAAGTGCAAGTTTTTTTTAATTGTTGATCTTTTTTTTTTCTCTCGACAGGGTATTCCAGGTCAAGATGGCCCTCCAGGCCCTCCAGGTATTCCAGGATGCAATGGAACAAAAGTAAGTCATATAAATAAAATTTACTTTAGTTCTGAAAAGTTATAATACTGGAATAATTCTGGAAGCATTGCAAGTCAAATGATGAAATACAGAAACAAGTTAAAGGAAAAATATCATTGGTTAATGAGTTCTACCTCCTATTTCCTAACCACCTTTTTTATCCTACATGCCACCACTTTCTCTGCTAGATATTCCATGGGCTACATCAAAGAAAAAAAATGCTTCCTTATGTCAGACTTAAATCTCCATATACCAATAGCTACCCTTTCTTCTTTTGCACCATGTCTCTCATATCTTAACTCCACATTTATTGTTAGCTCTTTGAAAATACTGTAAGTGCATATCATGTCTATCCATTCCCTTTCTTCTTCAGTTTGCACATGCTCAGTGCAGTGACATAAGCCTTCCTTTGTACTACAGCCACAAGCCATCAGTGATTTTTGCAGTTTGCAACAATAAACCAGCTTAATGCTCCTTGTATTTTTGTAAATTATTTTGTGATGCCATTCTTGTTTATCCTAACTGTGTCCTTTATGTGGCCATGTACTTGCTTCATCTGATAAGACTTTTGCTCTGTGACAACTGTTGCCTGCAGTGAGTTTGACCATCTAACAATTCCAAACTCTTTCTATCACTGTTGCAGAGATGGAAGCATGTTTATCTCAGCTGGAGTTGCTTGGCTTCTTCCCGGATGCTGTTTTGCAATGTCACTACTGCAGCCACTCCACAGCCCTGTGATTTACTCCAGATTATAGGAATGATTGGGTCTATGTCAGATGATCAACTTTTCGGAAACTCGAAAAAAATATTAATGAGACCATATGATCGAGTTTCCGGAAACTCGAACATCAAAAAAAAAAATCTGTCTTTTTTACATTTGGGTGCAAGCCACCCTGCATCCCTATATGGAGGCTATGCCCCCTCACCCCCTGCAAATTAAATATACCAACTCAGAGAACACACTATAGTGAGGAAAAGGGTAAATTTCCCGATCCTCCCTGTACCACAATCTCCATTCAAAAGCTTCAGTTTTTCAAAAACTCGATCATATACTCTTGACCATATGGAGTTTCACTTTCTGAAAATTCAATCAACTGAGAAGGACCCATCTCAACTGTGAGATTTTTAAATGTAGTTACCTAAAATGCCTAAATGGCGGTATACAGTTCAAGCCCCACTACTGAAGGAGGTTTCTCTGAGTCACTGAGGTAGAATTCCACAGAGTAAGCTGTAAAAGCTCTATGTATAAATAACTGGAGTTTAACTGTATGGCTTTATTTATTTATTAACCTATGGTTTAATGTAAGTCATCTTGACCAACAAGCCCTTTTTAACTATGACCTTGTCATAGTATAAATGTACAGTGCAATAATCATTTAACATAATGTTATTGCACTAACAGTTGTAAATTTCAAGACTTGCAACTGTGATAACCACAGCAGTGAGACGGAATGTAGGAAAATGGAGACATATATATATATATATATATATATATATATATTTATATATATATATATATATATATATATATATATATATATATACACATATATCTATTTATTTATATATATATATATATATATATATATATATATATATATATATATATATACACACAAGATCCCTTTGTGTCAGAGTATGGATTGAGCACTGTTATGGTCAAACCTTTCTCTTTCTAGGGAGGGTATGAGTAAGTATATTTTTTCCTGATATCAGAGCACAGTCTAAGTGCTCCATGTACTATAAGTCCATTATCACAATTATTTTTAAATTTTTGTCAGATAGAATTATCAAGTACATATATGACTTTGCTTTTATCAAACTGCTTTCAGTGAATGAATAAATTGCATACAGTTGTTCACCTTATTGATATAACTTCAAAGATGGGACACCACCATTTTTTCTTTCCTCATCTCATGACTGACTTTTACCCCCTTTGCTTTCATGCTTTTCTTCCGTTCTCCTTTTTATTGATTTTCCTGTACTCCTGCCTACCCATTCCTTGTTTCAGATTCTCCACTTCCTTCCATGTTTTACAGAATTACCTACTTGCATGTACTCCAACAGCCTATCCTTTCAAGTCTATGTTTTCTTCTAACTTCATAAAGTCCTTCGATTTCCCATATAGTCTCATGCTATACATTTTTCCTTCACGGCGCTCTTGTCCTCCTACATTTTAAAGTACCGCATCTACCCCCTTGACTTAATTAATTTTCTCTAGTTCTGTTCCTTCTACTTAATACATTGCCATTCCTCTGGCTTTTTTATTATTTTTTCCCAGTATGCTATAGTTAGCAACTGAATATCTACCTTCACTTCTCCCCTTTTATCTTTTCTTTTCAGAATTACATCCCACTGTTTCTTCCAAATTTTCTTTCATTGTTCAATTTTTTTATGGAGTTAATACATTATTGCAACTCATTAAAACTTGACGAGACCCACCACATAATGTTTTGTAGCATTCTTTCTTTGACAATCCCTTCCTCTCCTCCATATAGGGTTACCACCTGTCCCATTTTGCGAGGGACATTCCCTCTTTGGGCAGTTGTGTCCTGCATAAAAATTGAAAAAATGGCAAATGTCCTGAGATTTTAGGACAAAAATATTTCCTATATTGTATGTAATACTTGCATAACACAGTTATTCTGTATCTGAAGCACCTAAATGTTATAAGAAACAGAATAAGGAACTAAAATGCTACAAGAATAAGCTCTTATTTAGGCAAAAAAGTGGAAGTTCTGTCTTTTGTACTGGCCATGGGTATGTTTTGCCCTGCAAAATCTGAAGTTTGTACCAAAAATGTCCCACTTTGAGCATTTGAAAAGGTTGCAACCCTCCCTCCATGTACACACAGACACTTTCATACACTTTCTGTATTTTATTCCCCACATATCCCCTTTTATACTTTCTGTATTTTATTCCCCACATATCCCCTTTTATACTTTCTGTATTTTATTCCCCACATATCCCCTTTTATACTTTCTGCATTTTATTCCCCACATATCCCCTTTTATACTTTCTGTATTTTATTCCCCACATATCCCCTTTTATACTTTCTGTATTTTATTTCCCACATATCCCCTTTTACACTTTCTGTATTTTATTCCCCACATATCCCCTTTTATACTTTCTGTATTTTATTCCCCACATATCCCCTTTTACACTTTCTGTATTTTATTCCCCAAATATCCCCTTTTACACTTTCTGTATTTTATTCCCCACATATCCCCTTTGTCTGATTATTTGCAGTCTACGGTAGGTCTAAGGGGATGATCTTGCTTTTCTCTTACCAAGAACATGGAACACTTTCATAAGCTCCATAATTCAAAATCTCTTTGCTGTTTTGGACACTCCCAAAAGACTGTACCATGTAGTAGTTCTGATAGTCCGTGACTCTTTCTGTGGCTAGCTGTGGCAGAGACAGGTCCTTTAAGAACTGTTTCTTTTATGTCTCAAAAAAAAAATCTAAACTATTCAAGCATCTATTGACAAAGCAAGGTGAGGGGAATCACACAAACACTGCAGTAGGAAAGTACCAATGATTTGCAAGCTGTGTTTGGAGAATATGTCCAGTGGCACATGTGTAGAAGCATTTGCTTGTACCCTTTACTGTCCTTAATCTAGTAGAGGAACTGATAAGCTGTAAGTGGGCAAAAATAAACCCCAGATGTATAATTTACTGTATTTTATTTATGTTTATATTTGTTTATATGAAGGTGATGTTTTTTGATGCTCCTAACTCCTGCTCTTTAAAGGAATAAATGGGTCTTTATTAGGAATTATTTGGATTTTGTAAGTACAAAGGTCAGTAAGTTGATGCAAGTTTAGAGAAGTAAACTTAAGGCATGAACAAGCTATGTAGCACAAAACTAGTAACCAAAGCATGAACGCCACCAAAAAATCATCTTATTGTAGCTATTATGTTTATTGATTATGTATTTAAATATTTAATTAATATGTGTATAAAATGTATATCTTTAACTAAACTTACCACAATTGAATACCTTCTCTGACATCTCCTAAAGTGTTGCATTATATTGAATATTGAATTATACTGAATACTAACGAAAGTAAATGAATGAAAATTGTATATATAGATATACATGTAAAATGCGTGTATTATTATTATTTTGTATATTTATATTCTGTGTGTTCAGTGTTTGTGGCTTGAAGCTCAGTTTTGCCGTAAGTGGGCAAAATGAAGCTGCTATAATAGTGGCTCTACCTTAGTCTGACTTTCAGCTGCAGTGTCTGAATCTATATAACATTCAAACATACACTTCTTTCTGCTTCTTTGTGCACACACTTTATCATATCGCACACATTTTCAGAGAATGACAAAAAATGTTTGATGCTGAGCTACAAAAATAATCATAACTGTATAATCCTCATGGTGCTGCTTGTGTACTGCCAAAAGTGTGGACTTCCATGATGGCTTACCATTGCAGAGGAAAACAAATTATTTAGTCATTTAGTTACTTTAATTATTTAAGTGAATAAGAAATCCACTGAGCCAGGTCTTTTTTCAAAGATTGCAAAGGGAGAAAACTGCCACGATACAAATGTACAGAACACCATACTAAAATACAGGCATTATTGTTGAATACCTACAAAAGTTAGTAATTTGATAGATATAACATGGAAAATGCAGTATTTATTATATAAGGTTTACTATCAAAATCCTGAATGCAGATTCTCTGTAAACGGGATATCGGATGGCAAATAGCCAATTGCCATGATGCTGACTGTTACAAGCTCGATAGTTCATATCAGTGAATGCCGCTGTGCTGATATGAGCTTGATCTAATGACTAGAGAGCACAGTACAGTGCAAATTGGGACATTCATCCCTCAAATCACTGAAGTGTGATGTCGGACCTGGAATATATAGTTAGCTGGGGGGTGTGCAGCCACCCACAGGGGGGTGCAGGGGGGGGCTTGTCCCTCTGCAAAAATGTGATGTGAAGTGTAGGGGTTACACTTACCTGAGCACCTATATCAATATCATGTCTGATATTCGGTGAAAATGTCAAATCTACTGAATTCGTTCAGTAGATTCAACATTTCACCTAAGTGATATTTTGAATTCAGCATTACCATTCGAGGTTCCAAACAGATTCTGTGTCAAATTTCAAGATTTTGATAGTGAACCTTATATAATATATTACTATATATTTATGTCTTCAGTCTCTATTGCATTTTTTGTTATTGTTTGTTTGCACATTTATGAATAAACTTTCATTAAAAAAATAAAAACAAATATTGATTCACAAGAGGGTAATTAGATGGCAATAACAGTACTGCTGCAGTGATTATCACCAGAAATTTAAAAAGCACTGTCATACAGCTTCTTTTCCAGAAAGTTATATAACACATACTTTGCCTTTCTCAGAAATAGAGATCAGATGAAGCAAATGACATTTCAGATGCAAAAAGCCTTTTACACACTTGTTCATTGATTATGACAGAATGGTGAAAAACTGCCGTGTTTCAAAAACTGCGTAAGATGGAGTGCTAGTACTACAAAAGAGTCAAGTACTTTGCATCAAGTGCATGTTCTGTAGTTTTACAACAAACAGGAAATCAGTACAGAATTCTAAAATGTCTAAAAATAAGAAAACAACAATAAATGGCAAGGTTCAGTAGTAAACTAAATGTCCTACATATTTCTATAAGCTGCATGCCCCTCTGTGCCAAAGGACACTGTATTTTAGTGCACACACACTAGTGAACCACTGAATTGCTGCTGTGATACTATATTCACTGATAAGTCCATATATCCTAAATATTTAGAGATGATGATAGTGCCAGTTAACCTTTATACACACCGGTGCAGACACTTATTTACATGCATAGCAACATATATAGATAAGTGTCTACTCCACTCTGTATGCACTTATAAATATACATAGCAACATATAAATGATTTTTTATTTCATAAGATTTCTGGTATTAAAAATCTGAAACTCTAATACTCCACTTAGATTTTTTTCCTATGCAATTAAGCCTTGTTGCACTTTATTCACATATGTGCGCATCTGCCCTTCTCATGTATTGATAATTCCAGAAGCAGGCAGGCTGTGTACAAAGTACAACAGCTATATATCTCTATGTCTATCTCTCCCTCACATAAATATTGGTACAGATATAGATACAGATATATGCAGTACACGGTTGCATGTAACCTCACAATGCAATGCAATGTATGGAAAAAGAAATGAATGCAAACCACATAACAAGAGAGCAGCACCAATAAAATGTCTACCTTCCAACTTATTAGCCTTAGCAGTGACCACATAGACCATCATTTCATCTTTCAACCTCTTCAGTCTTAAACTATAGAGGATACTGAATGGCACGCTGATCATAACCCGCTTATAATGCATTTGAGACATAGATGCCAAGAAATTCACCTCGAGAGCAGATACATAATACGGGGGTTCTGATCGGTCATCATAATTCTTTGCAGTGCACGGAGCTTTATCTGCTTCAAGCACTGTTAGTTACAGGGAAGAAAATCACTAAGTGGTTTGTTGGCTGTCAGTCATAAAACACTTAGCAGACATTGTCAGCAAGGCAGTGTAATCCTGTCCTTAATGTTTACACTTACATTTAATGCCTCTCTGCTGTCTAGATTTTCTCAGAATGTCCAAATAATCGCTTTATATTTTTGATCTGTTCCTCGTAAAATATGTGGTTTTCAGACAAACCACCAAGGACTAAAATCACTAAATGATATACATTTGAGTTTCAGAGTTTGCATCCTTCATATTATACAGGTGAACAGACATCCTGTTATTATAGCAATTTTATAAGATTTTTTTTTTTCTTTTTTACATGAAGTTAGGGACACAATAACAGAAACAAATCTTTTGTTCTGCCACTGGCATTGGCAGTACAGACAGATTTTATTGCCTGGAGCTAGACCTGACCTTAACAACTTAAGCAGATGGTGCTTAACATTTGTTAAGCCTGGGTTGCACGACATTCTGGTGTTTAAATGGTATGTCTTTTTCCAAATATATGAGTGTAATCACCATGCTCCATGCACTAAAAATATTATTATCATCACGTTTAAACAAAATCAAATCACATGACACACCTTACCAATTAAAAATGGACATTTTCAATATAAACTTAACAAAATATGAACAAGTACATTTCAATAAATATTAAAATTTTTAAAACTAGCAAGATTTGTCCATTAACCAGTTTGTAATACCTTTTAAACAGCATAAAGAAATAATGCAAAACATAGGTGTCTTAACCCAAATAGCAATAATATAATTTGGAAACTTGCTCATGTTAACATATTATGATATATCTCATTAAACCCACAACTAAAATAATAATAGCATAGGACAAGTAATAATGTATTATATTATCGAGTACATAAAATAATAACAACCTGGCAATTAATTACTATAAATAGATATTTTTAATAAAGCATGTACTCCAAAAAATCGTCCTAGCAGAAAATGCAATGATATACACACGTACATATCTATATATCTATATATGTATATATATATCTATGGGTTCTATTCAGAATCTCGAACTAATGAAATCCCGAATTCCAGTAGCCTGAGACCAGAAGGGCAAAAGTGCAGAATACCAACACCCCAGAAGCACGAAATTCAAAATCCCGAAGTTCGGAGATTTTGAATTAGCGGTACTGGTGTTCCAGTGTGTGAGTGGGTGGTTGGAGATGTAGGTAAGTGTTTGTGTTTTATGGGTTTTGGGTAGGGGCTTTAGTGTGTGTCTGTGTGTTTTGTTAGTGTGATGTGTGTATGCGAGGAGAATGTGGTGGTGTTTTTGTGTTTTTGTCTGTGTAGTGTGACCTCGGAGTTAGTATATTTAAAAAGGCGGGTTGTGTGGGCTGCAGGGGGGGCTTGCCCCCCTGCTTGTATGTAGGGTCGGTGTTTGTGTATGTGCAGGGAGGTGTATGTTTGTGTCTGCGGTATGTTTAGTGTAGAAGTCGTGATTTTAAATTTCGTGCTTATGGGATTTCGAGTTTATGGATTTTTGGCTTCATGGTCTTGAGATACTGAAATTTGAGATTTCAGTACTTCGAGATTATGAAGTGAATCCATATATATATATATATATATATATATATATATATACACACACACACACACACACACACACACACACTGCAGATCAGATCTATTAGGGCAACTAACAACTCACTTTATACTGCAGGCTTCCAGGTTACACTGAGTGGCTAGGTGTGCTGTTCAATTAGCTTGGATTTGGTATAGGCGTGCTGTATCCTCAAAAGAATGGGAAATCACACTCACTGTTAGAGCTTTGCTGTGACCTGCCTTGGGGGTAATCTAAGCCTACTCCTGATCCAAAATCACCAGCAGTGCAGGCCTACACCCCCCCCCCACTGATGGTTTATCTGCAGTTTTTTTTTTTTTGGCTAATAAAGAGATACCCTTGTTTAATTAATTGAACAGGGCTAAATTAATTTCAGGTTATGTAATGTAAAATATAATTCCACAAAACCAAGATGTATATAAAATTATCAGAAAAAAATATCAGTTTCATTATCTGATTGGTTTCTACTGGTGTTACATTAAGGCTGTCATATTTTCAGTCTCATTTCTCCAGAAAATTTCTCTGAAAGTTATCTTATTGTGTTTATAAAGTGTTACAAAAAATAACTCAACAGATCTTAAATAGCTTAAATTTTGTATGTGTATAAGTATTTTATTAAAACGTCTTAATTTTTTGCATTGCTTATATAAAGGAGATAAATCAAGCATTTACAATGTTTAGATAAGAGTAGGCCTTGCTGTCAAAAATAATGTCATTATTTCAAACAGAACAGAAGAGCACACTCACTGCTGAATGCATGCGAATGCTTGTTCAGCTGCATTGAAATTATTGATATGGCCTAGTATCCTTAGTTATATTTTGCATTGTTTTTGTAGGGTGAACTTGGCCCCATCGGATCCCCAGGATTAGTAGGACTGCAAGGTATTCCAGTAAGTATAATGTATGTTACTATTTTTTAGTATAATCTGTTCAGCTATAGCTGATATCTTCATGCATGCGTTGCCGTATCCCTTGAAGAATCATTCAACCTATGTCATTGTTGCTTCTGGCTTGATGGGGAAGGGAGTGTCCTGTGGGTTTCTTTCACTGCCAGTTTGTGAATCAGTCTGAGATAAATGTGAATGCCAGTGGATCTGACAGCCCACAGCCAGAATAAGAATATTGCACTATGTCAGCTTTGTAGACGTCAAGGGTTCAGGTGACCTGCTGCAGTTTACTTCTGTTCTATTTTCCCTGCATACAAAATGGACTTTTTTCAGTTAGGCATTCATTCACATGCATCTTATATACTACCTTCAGCTATTTCTTCTTCATCATCATCATCATCATCATCATCATCATCATCATCATCATCACCTCAAGTAGGCTACTCCAGAGACATGTCAACATGCCAACTTCTCTAAAAAAAATTTCCCAGGTTTCAGTTGACTTTACATTGTTATATCTTCCTGGTTTAGTTCCTTGCCCCCCCGGTGGACTTATTCAGAATATCTGGCATCCATTTGACCATTGCAGCTTTTTTTTTGTTAAAGTCCCATTTCCTTGTATATATGACTTTCCCATGTTTAACACTTCTTAGTTGAATGTTATGCTGCACATTTGGAAGATGCATAGTGTTTCTATACGTGTAGTCATATCTAGCTTTGCTTTTTAATACCAGAGTAACATTTTAAAAGTACATTTAGTTATTTAAAAACCTCATAGCTTTACAAGGATAACTGTAAGGTGAAAAGAGAATATGACATTCATCAAAGCCTGTCTTCTGCAACCACATAACAGACTGTACACTGTTTAGTTCAGTTGTCTTGATGTTACTTTCTGCCCTGTGAACATAAGCAGATTTTAACAGATGGTATTCAAACACACTGACAACTAAACTTCCTGATAAAGGTGCATGTAGTCCAGTGAGTGAAAACCAAGGTGTAAAATGTCAGCAAACAGCTTTTTCCTGTACACTATCTTTTGTGACAGCTGTTCTTCACAAAAGAGGTAATCAATGCAATTCAAGTGTGAGCTTTATGTTGAAAGTACCACAAGAAGCTACTGAGGACTGCAACCACATTAGCAATATAAGAAACCAGTGCCGAGGTATCTCCTCTCTAACACAGCAGGAACATGGTGCAATTAATCCTCAAATCTAGGTAGGTCTGCTTCTCCAGACAGCAAGTATTGTCAGGAAAAATGCAAAGAATACTAAGCAAATCCATTGGGTATTTAATCAGCTGTAAAATCCTTGAGAAAGTTGAAGAGCTCTATAAGGCAGTATCCATATTTTCTTATACATCTCAGAACATTCTAAGATTAGATTTATATATTTGTTATAAAGGTCAAGAGGCAATGACTTTTCAGGACTAACTGTTTTTCGTCATTATCCAACTAATGTAACCATATTTTTAAATGAGTAAGTCATAAAGAGAAAGGTGTTTTTATCAAAAAAACATATTTGGTGTGCATTGGTACAGGGCTTACAGTTACTTATCTTTTTGTGAAATGAAGTTTCCTTGTTTTTGGAGAACATTGTAGACCAGGCATTCACTTGTATTCATAGGTGGGAGTCTTCACAAATATTTTACATTATAGAATTTGTTTATTTGTGTCTTTCAGCTTTTCCCGGTTAGGGGTTGCCACAGCGGAACTCCAGTCCGCTAATGACTGGCAGTAGAGTTCTACGTGCTGGCTTGCTGGGCCTAATGCACAACCTTCAATGAAGGAATGCCCATTCATGCATGTTGCCACACAGAAGACGCTCTAACTGAGAATCGAACGAGCAACGTCTAACTGTGAGGCGACAACGCTACCGCAGCACCACCACCGCAATTACATTAAAAAATAAGTTATGTAAAAGAACCTGTTTCCAGATGGCTATGCTGAACAGTAAATTACATTTGAAATATTAACTGGTGCAACATTTACAATTCCAGTGTTTAGTTTTCTATTCCGTCTCTTAACTGCAATGCATATACAAATAAATGCATTATATTCGTCAACAGTAAACATCTCTTTCCTTGAAAATCATTCACTGAAAATTATCTGACCAGTAGGGATTAAGTGTACCGTGGTCCCTGAGATATTTTCAAACCATAGGGCCCTGCATACATTTTTATGAATATGCATAAATGCATGTATTCTTTGATTAACTTTCCTGATTGTTTTAAATTACATTTCTTGTTTAATACAGCAATGTTTGTTAGAGTGCATTTCATATTTGTAGTTTTGAACCAATAATAGCAAAAGTACACATTTCAGAACCTTTTAACTATAAAAGGCCACTCAAACTGCTGTAATTACAATCCACCAATATCTGAAAACAGATACTTCCATAAATCAACTGTGTACACATTACATCTCAGGTTGTGATAAAAATGGCCACAGTAAAGTATTCCAAATACTTTATCTGCTCTTCGGGTTCAGTCATTTTAATCTATCAACAACCCCCAAATGCAGTAATTACAGCTACATTGGTGACTTCATCTTTCTCAACTGTCTTTGTCAAAAAATAATAAAAATAATAAAAATAATAATGCCCAAAGTCACGTATTTTCAGTTTGCTTCACACAAACACACAGCAGCCAAAGTATTCCTAATTAGTTCACCGACACACACACACACACACACACACACACACACACACACACACACACACACACACACACACACACGTGCACTTGTGCTGCAAATCCAGATTAAAGACTGTTTAGAAATGCCCAAATGATAAGAACATAAGGTACTTTCATCCTCAGAGAACCCCCATTCCCCCAGCAGCAGATATAGCCACTTTGCTGGCAGTGCACATCCTTTATTGTTATCAGGAAATAAATTACATGTACTTTATTTGTAGCTTTGCATAAACTACATGGAATTGTACAAAAAAAATCACTAGCATGGTACTATAAGATACAACCAGGTGTAGCATCATTTAAATAGAAGCATATTTATGAGAACACAAGAAATATTAACTAACCGATAACATATGTTAAGTCAATATACAAAATCTTTTCAAAAGTAAAAGTCATCTAAAAAGTTCCACATTAAACCAACGTATTACTAATGCAGGGGTTGCTGCTGGCAAACAATTTTCGATTTCAGTGCTCATTTATAAATGCACTGACTGCAGCCCTTGAAAAATAAGTTGTCTATATTACATTAAAAATGGTGTGCTGGTGAAATTGCCATAAAATATCCTGAACTAGAACAGCTATGCAATAGGGAATAGCTAGCAAACTACAACAGGTTCTTAATTACTAGGCATGCAGTCCAGGAGACCATTAAGGAGCCTAACCCAAATTTCCAATTGCTGTAAAGCAATGCCTGGTTAATTAACATGCTCTATACCACACAGTAGGTAAAGGAAGGTGGAAATATTCAAACCCTGCACCCTTGCCACAGAAAGCAGCTTATTAGTAAATTTGAGCTGTAGTCCTCTACATTGACTACAATTGTAGTAGTTTTTAACTATATGCAGATAATCTTTAAAATACAATCTTTTAGAGGAGACTGTTTCACAGTTGTAACAATGACTGCATAATAGTTGTTGATGATCAGACACTTCTGACTGTTACTCCAAATAATGGAGATTATGTGACCTGACAAATGTCAAGCACTTTGCATTTGCTTGAGGCTGCAAAAAATAGATACCGCAAAAAACAAAAATATATTACTAAATGCAACATGGTTAGATTATATTACATGATCCGGGTCTATTAATTAATTATACTGCAATAAATGAAGAAAAATAATTACAGGAGATAAATGTGCTGCAACAACCAACAAGTCATACAAAAGTCAGAAATATTACTGCATATGGCATAGTGTTTTGGGGAGGGGGCTTTTACGTGCTTGCAGGACACCTACATCTCATTTTTTACCTCCTTATGCCTTCTCTGTCATCAGGAATTGCTATCCCTTATGACATCATTCAGTACAGGTCTGACATTTTTAAATGGCTAATAGTTCTGTATTGTTGCAACATACACCTCAAAAGTCAACAAAGCAGGATTATGGAAAAATAGTATCCCATGTAGGGTAATGAACCAGGCTCCTGCCAGCCTACTAATATCTCCTCATTTACCATAAACACTGTTCAAACCTGTCGGTGTACATATTGTTTTCTTCATTACGTTTTCAGTTGTCACAGCGATCTGGAATTCATTTAAAACGTTTATTTCAAATTTACAGAAAAAAAATACTGAACAAACAAAACACTCTCCGATTAAAAACAGCCTTCCCATGATAAACAGTAAACGTCTCTTCTGCTGAAAATTTACATTTATTAAAAAGACATCTGGCAACCCATTAAACTACCAGAGAAATGTTAGGGATTCATACTAAAATAGCATGTAGTAAAGTACAAATTAACATCTGTGTGAAGGTTGCAGTAATTTAAAACACAAATGTATAATGCGTTTGCTAATAGCCTGGAACAGCTCGCTGGACAAAAGTTTTCCTTTTCAGGAGCAGCCTTGGTGTACTGTCTGATGAGCTAACTTGGCAGAATCACCAGAAGACAAATGAAGGCTGCGAGAATCAAACCATGTTCTTCAGGAAGCAGCTTTTTATAATTTCATAGCCATACTCAGCTATGCTAAGTGCTAGACAAACTCAGTGCATTTCACACATGCATTTCGGCAAATAACAAGCTAAATTAACAATGTATTCATAGTTAAAATACTAACATTAAACACATAGATTTTATGCTGTCCAGTTTATTCAAAGTTAAATAATAAACTGGCCATCAACATTAAGGAAACCATCCAAACAGCATTGCTCATGTGATGACACCTACTTACTACAATTAATTTCCTTCCTTTGCACCATAACTACTCTAGTTCTTGGGTATTAGTTACTAGGCTTGCAGTCCAGTGTACCATTGAGGAGCCTAGCCCATATTCCCGGTTATCTAAAAGTAGTTTCTGATTAAGTGAATTGCTCAAGGACAGGGCATAAATATGAGGCAAAATATAGGATGCTTTGCAAAACTGGAGACAAAACAAAAGCAGCCTACAAAAAAATTTATTTTTATTTATTTATTTTATTTATTTTACATTTGTTAACCGGGGGTGTCTGACTGAGCCGAAAAGGCCCTTTTTCAGCAGAGGCCCGGGGAGAAAAGCTCCACAAAGAAAAATTACAGACACATTTAGTTATTTAGACATAATCAGTATACACACAAATTACAAGAGACATGTTTTTACAGTGGCATGCGGCACAAACAGTTACAGTGGAGAGAACAATCAAAAAAGATATTAATTTTAAAAATAAAGGTAAGTAATAGATTTGTGGTGTACAGCTGAACTTTGGAATGTAGGTAGAATACATACATAGTACACAGGTACAGTACATACATTGTAGATTAGCCAGTGTTTGTGAGTAAGATTGAAAACTATTATAAATTGCTCGAGATTTAGTATGCATATGTTATCCGCTTTCACTAGCCTGGGGAGCAATCATGGCACTGCCAGCTTTGCTTGAGATGTTGCCTGATGAGGTCTTTAAAGGAGGCTTTGGATGATGTGTTTTGAATGCTAGTAGGGACAGAGTTCCATTTTTTAGCCACCGAACTACTATATAGTGCATCTCCAAAGCTATTGTAGCTGTTGGTGACTTCTAGTAGTAGTTTGCTTGATGATCTAAGAGGCCTTTTGGCTGAGTGATGTTGTACTAGGCTTTTGAGGGCAGGACACTTATTGGGGAGGTAATAGATAGAATGACAGAGGCAGAGCTGATTGTAGGTTAGGAGGTTGGGCAGTTCAAGCCAGTGGAGCTGTCTCAAAGCAGTACAATGATGAGTTCTATATGAGCAATTTGCAGCAAAACTGGCAATTCTGTTATAGCAAGCTTCCATTTTGCTTAGTTCAGTTTTGTTGAGATTAGTCAGAATGGGAGATGCATAGAGTAGGGTGGATAGAAGTTGGGAGCGAGCAATGGCTGATCTTGTGTTGTTGGTAAGAAATGGTTTGATACGGTAGAGTGACCCCAGTTTGGCATGTACCTTTTTAATAGTTAAGTTCAGATGACTATCAAATTTTAGGTGGGAGTCTATGGTTATTCCCAATAGCTTAGCCTGTGGCACTGGAGCAATTGGAGTAGCATTTGTGGAGTAGATAGTGAATTGACTGTTAGTGTTTTTGTTAGAACTGGTTATAATCATAAGCTGAGTTTTCTTTGGATTGAGGATAAGTTGGGCTTTGGTAAGGTAGTTTTCAACATCAGAGAATGCTAGTTGAGTTGTTTGCAGGAGGGTGGGAATGTTTTGTGCAGCACAGATTAAGGTAGTGTCATCTGCATACTGAATTATAGATGCATGCTGTGTGGAGGTCATTTGTAAAGACTGTGAATAGTAGTGGTCCTAAGATAGAACCCTGTGGGACTCCTATAGTTATGGGCAGCTGAGGAGAGAGAATTTTCCCATTTCACAGCTTGGTACCTGTCAGTTAAGTAGCTTTGGAACCAGGTAAGAGTGGAATTAGATAGATGATATTGGTTTAGTTTGTTTAGCAGGATTTGGTGTGAGACTGTGTCAAATGCTTTGGACATATCCAGAAAAAGAGTTGACACTTGCAGGCCTTCATTTTTGAGACGGTTTACTGTGTCTGTGAAGCAGAGGAGAGCTGTAGTGGTACTATGGGCAGGTCTGAAACCATGCTGAGTAGGTGACAGGATGTTGCAGTCTAGGAGATAGTTTAGCATCTGGGTATGGATGCATTTTTCTAGGATTTTGGCCAGGGGGGAGAGTAAAGCAATGGGTCTGTAGTTATTAAGTTCAGTGGAGGTCCCCTTTATGTATGGGTGTAACATAGGATATTTTCCAGAGTTTGGGCACATAGTTTTCAACAATTGATCTGTTTATGAGAGTGGAGACTGGGATAGCAATAGCATCTGCTGTAAGTTTCAAGAAATAGCTGGGGAGTAGGTCGGCTGCTGTTGATGAGGTTTTAGTTTGGAGAGCATGCTTTTGATTGAAGTGGTGGAAACTGTTTTGAGGGTAAAGCTTGTATTAGTGTTATTTGTGTTGGGGGGGGATAGTGAGGAAGGAACTTCCTGTGATACTAAGGATAGAATTGAGTTCACAAAGTGGGAGTTGAATTGTGTTTCGATGGGAACTTTAGTGTCAGCGTGGTTGGTTTGGGGGTAGCCTTTTGGGTGGATTTTAGTAGCTGGTTTATATTTTGCCAAAATTTTTGTGGATTGTGTTGGTATTTAGTTTGTAATGTTGTGCAGTAGGATTTTTTGTCCAGCCTAATGCATTTTTTTGCATGGTTGCGCAGTTCTTGGTACTTAGGCTTTGTGTTTCTTTGTTTTTTTGATAGTAAAGCCAGGCAGTGTCTCTGGACTTGAGGATTTGTTTGGTTTCTTTACTGAGCCAGGGGTTTGTAGAGGTTCTGACCTTGATTTTGTGCAATGGAGCGACAGTGTCTAGGTGTTGTAGAAATGTTTTGTTGAAATATGCTACAGCCTGGTCAAGTGGGAGGGTTTTTAGGGGGGTCCAGTCACAGTTACACAGTAAAGTGTTGAGGACCTCAGGAGAGAATTTTTTGTGTTTCTAGTGGATATATAGTTAGTGGTTTTGCATATGCTTGTTCTACTATGTATAAAGTATATTATGTTGTGGTCACTTAAGGTGTCTGGGAGACTGCCTGTGTGAGGGTACAATGTGGGGTTGCTAGTTAGGACACAGTCAAGGATGGATTCCCTTTTAGATTTTTTATCACACCTAGTTGGAATTTGGACTAGCTGCTGGTAGCCATGGAGATTTATTAGATTACTTGGTGGTTCTGATATACAGGTGAACCAGTCTAGGTTGAAGTCCCCCAGAATAAGGGTTTCTTGTGAGTATGTGGAAGAACACCAGGATAAGAAGTCTTCAAGGCTAGCAGGTGTATTACCAGGTGGAATATAGATCACAATTGTGGTGATGACCTTTTTAGGGTGAAGTTGAAGTTGTGAGATAAGTATGTCCCAATTATTGGGGGAGGGGTAGGAGTTTGGTAATTGACGGACAGTTAAGTTGGACTTGTAGAGTAAGGCAGTTCCACCCCCTTTACGAAGTGGTCTGTCTTGTCTAATGATATTGTAGCCGGTAGGGAGAACTTCTGAGTTAGCTATGTTTTTATTTAGCCAGGTTTCTGTTAAAGCAACTATGTCTGGGGAGTAGTGTGCTATTGTGGCCTACAAAGTTATAAGAACAACATGTTTTGCATCAGCATATATGTTGTGGACCACAAAACTGTCAAACTCTAATGACTGACATTGACTGACTATAATCTTCAATAATTTACCAAAGAAAAAAAATCTAATGGGGGCATGGCAGTTGATGTAGAGGATTAAAACTCTTGCCTCTTGTAGAAAAGGAAAGGGGAGTTTAGTCTGTGTGACTCTGAGCAAGTCACTTAACTAAATAGTTCCATCTAACTGGGGCATTACACACATACTGTGCTCATCAAGTACCTTTTCTCAACTCTTATGGCTCATTATTCCTAATGCTGCACAAAAAAATAAATTAATCTCCTAATGCACACAAATAAAATCTCTCCTGCGTGTATTTAATATGGGTGACCTCTCCTGGCTTTTGCTGTGAGACTAAATCTTGAGGCAGTACCTTTAAGATCTCTCATTCTCTCTGAATGCATATGTGCCTACCACAGTCTCATTGGCTTAACAGCTGAAAGCATCAGTCAGTGAAAGAGGCTGGAGCTGTTGCATGCCTATCAGGAAATGTTAGTCTTAAAGAAGCAGTACCGGCTTGTTTGCAGAGCAAAGCAGAAAAACGTTTTCTTTTCTTTTCTTTTTTTTTAATTAATCTTGTTTGGCTGTCCCCTCCAAGTCAGCACCTGCACCTAGGCAGCTGCCTAGGTCATCAAACACTTGATCCAGCATTGTACATGAGTGGAACTGGACAATTTAGCTACTCTTATGAAGAACAAATGACTGCCAGGCAAATACTTGCAAGTTTATCAGCCAAGCATGCCTGCTGTTAAGAGTTTTTATGGCTGGCATTATGTACAGACAGATTGTACAGATAGATAGATAGATAGATAGATAGATAGATAGATAGATAGACAGATAGATAGATAGACAGACAGATAGATAGGCAAATACAAAGCCTTGTCTCCTCCTGCAAGTACATAAATGTGCCTTAAAGAATGCACTATAAGATTTTGCTCAGGACTAATATCTTGATCATTAACCTGTAAGTATGCAGGTTTATTGTTGCTCTTTCTTGAAGACCAGATCACAGTAACCCCTCCAAGTCATGCCTCTGACAAGATTTCTCTAGTATGACCTTTACTAGTTCTATACATGTTACTTTTCTTACTGAATAGCACTGGAGGCTGTTTGCATTTTTTGCTTGATGTTTACCTGGTTTAACCATCATTATGTAATCATTAATGATAATCCTTGTTGTTAACAGTTAAACATTCCCTTTCAGCATTCACTTTGCCTCCATGTATAGTTTCTTGATGAGTGTTGTAGGAATTATTCAGCATTATGTCTATCCACATCAAATTACTTTTTTTCTCCTCATTCAATGAAGCACATCCCATGGAGTGCTGTTTGGTTTGGGTCCTGGTTGACCTTCCCCTCCCCAATCCTTCCTCAAAGTGACTATTACAGTCATTTGATGCTGCTCTGTGTTTCTTCTGGTTCACAAACAAGCATGCCTCATTCTAGTTTACACAAGTATTTTTTCAAAATTAATTACATTATGCACTGCTGCAATCTAAAGGCAATGTATTTGTATTTTTCTGACTCTTATGGTTGAATACATTTACTACTGTTGCTTTATAGATGTTCTTCATAGAGACTTATATTTGCAAGGAATCACAAGCTTTTGATATCATCTACAGCTCCTTGAACAACCTGAATCATGTTACATGCGTAATGAAACATGACTTCTGCTGCCCAGTAAATGTACAACGTATGAGGTTGTTCATTTCTTTAACTGGGATTGTGATAGTTTCTTTAACCATTTATTGAAACATTCTGGTGTTTGATTACTTTTCCAGGTCTAGTTTATACTATTCCATGTAGGACCTTTTTATAACAATAGTACTTATGAGCCTGTGCATCACTTGTGATTATAAAATTAGATTCACTTTTTCATGAAACACGCATCACAAGCAAACCTTTACACTGCAGGGCAGGAAACATAATAGAGATGAAGCACTTTTCTCTGAAAAGCCATTTATACAGCACTACTGACAATATAAATTCTAATGCATGCACCAAAATTAATCTTTCCTCTTCAATTAAGCTGTCAAGGTGCAGTTCCCACTTTCTCTTGTCTCATTCACTTAATTCCAGGAGAGCAACTTAAGTCATAGCCAGTTGTTGACTCAGTCCCACTCTGCCCCTTTTGGCAAACTGGCTCACAAAATGTCAGGTTTATCCCCTGTGTAATACCATTGTGTTCTAGGTGCTAGAAATGTTTGCTTGATTTCTGGGTTGTTCCTTTGCCATTTTTTTGGAATTCTGCCTTATAATCTCTCAAAGAGTTCATACATTTAGAAATTATTTGATCTTTATGCTAGTATTGCTTGTTAACAGATTTTATGCCTGCTATTTCTGTTGTGAATTAAAACAAAACCAGAAATGATTGAATCCTTTCATTATGTGTTTCACAGGGCCCCCCAGGATTACCAGGATTAAAGGTAAGATTAGATTTACTGCATCCTCAGCTATTCATTGCCATGCAGCTTGAAATAAGCAACCTGTTGCTATTTACACTGCTAAATACAATTATTTTACCTTTATAAAAACATTACCAGAATGCATCTTCCAACAACACACATAGACTCACACAAACACACACATACTTGCATGATCGTACAAGTGCCCACACACTCGCGCACATACACACACACATATACGTACATATTCGCATGCGTTCGCTGGCTTATAGTTCCTCTTTTAGGTACAGATTCAAACACATTCTCAAATCCCACTTTTAATATTCCTATAGCTGTAACTAGTCAATGCTGGATGAAAGTCAAGAATATTGCATTACTGGGCATAATTCTGGACATGTTTAATCATTTATGCATGTATTTGTTTCCTTGTTGGTTTATATGTTTACTGAGGTAGTGTACTGATCGTAACTGACCATTTTGAAGCACAGCCCAGATTAAGTCATCACAGTTAATACATAACTAATAAGATGAGAGAATAATACAAGTAATTTTCTAATGATAATATTTGTTTTTATGTTATGAGAGCTTGAACATTTTAAAAGGACTTTTAAAGTGCCCTTGTCTTTCATACACAAGCCCTTAAGAAATCATTATGCGATATATAAATTAGGAAACATGCAAGTTTGTGGCATTTTTTTAATGTTTTCTTTTGCTTTGTTTTGTTTTGTTTATTGAGTGATTGATTGATTGATTGATTGATTGATTGATTGATTGATTGATTGATTGATTGATTGAGAAAGCCAGACTTTATTTGGACCCATCTAAAACACCACTAACATTCTCAAAACATACACTTAAATACAATTAAGTAAGAATTTTCTATTTACCAACTACAGACAAAAACAGGACAAGTGAAGCATATACACCTGATCCTATCAAACATTAAATGCATTTCTTCTCATCATCTTTGATTTTGTTAACCCTCTGGCCACAGGCCCTCCAGCAAAGCCCAATTCCCTCATGTGTTCTAAGCAGTATTGCTCTAAGTTCCAAAAGTAAAGTACAGGCAAGAGGTTCAATTTTCCCATACTCCTTGCTAGGCCTTTATCCTTAGGCTTTTTACCTTCTTTTTTAAAAACCTCATTTGTCATCCCTCTCACTTCCTTTGTCTGTAGAGCTTTATATTTTTTCTAGCACTTCATTGTAATCGTTTTAACAACAGTTGTCAAGAAAAATGAAGAGTTAGCTTGAGCTCAGCATAGCTACTACCCATCATCATGTCCACAGCAGCAACATTTGGGTCAACTCAACTGGGAAGGAAAATAAGCCATTTATGCAGTATTTCCAAGGAAACAAAACTATTATAAGGTTTTGCTCAATGCGATTTATAAGCCTTTTCTAAGTTTATAATTCTGCTTTCACCGATATTTTAAATGGGCGAATGCTAGCTATAAATATGCAATTATACATGCGTGTGTGTGTGTGTGTGTGTGTGTGTGTGTGTGTGTGTGTGTGTGTGTGTGTGTGTGTGTGTGTGTGGATGTATGCATTGCGTGCAGGCCAGAATATGTTAATATATATATATATATATATATATATATATATATATATATATATATACAGAATATGTTAAAAAAATATATATATATATATACATATATATATATATATATATATATATATGTGTGTGTGTGTGTGTGTGTGTGTGGTTATTAGATACTGAGAAGAATACATGCACTTTAAATGGAATACATGCACTTTTAATGTAGCTGACATAAGCAGACATTAATGCATATTTAAAATACTATGAAGTCAGGACAATAGGAGTAAACAGTTCATCTCCTTTATGTGTTTTCATAAACAAGTCCACTGTCTTTCATTTCAGGGTGAACCGGGAGACCTAATTGGAGGACCGATTATCAAAGGAGAAAAAGGTTTACCTGGCAGGCCTGGCATACCAGTAAGTGTTTACATGCATAGCTTTTAATAAACACAATTTTCTTGGAATTAAGTCCTGACATCTTTATGAATTTTGTTTTCAACAGGGTTTGCCAGGATCTCCAGGATTGCGAGGCCCAGTTGGCCAACCTGGTTTCCAAGGAGTGCAGGTAAGTAAGCTGTCCTTAATCAGTTAATTTAAAATTCAGAACTAAGTTCTCATACTTCCTTCTGATAAGAATAGGAAACATCACCAAATTAAAGCAAAAGACTGCAGGTCATCTCAAAGTAGAAAATGGTGTACTGCCTCGTCAGTGACCGATGCATAGGAGAGAGTTACTGTGATGGCCTGTTTGGTAATGGTGTGGATACAAATGCCACATGGAGGCCGACCATTCTAACCAATGGTGAGATGATACAGTCTTTCTGCAACTGCAATAATTCTAGTTTTTGTTAAAGTGTTTTAGCCATACCTGTGTAACTACTGTTTCACCACCATATGTGATGCATAACTCACCAATTAGATTCAATGTACAGTGAAAAGAAAAAAATCCTCTGCAAAAATCATGTTCCCTGTGCTGATGCCACTGTATACTTATAGGTTCATAGGTAGGTACTAGGTTATCTGCCCAATGGCATTTATAAACCTAGCCAGAGTGTGTCGGCTTTTGCCGCTCCATTGATTAATTAACTGATCCTCTGTCAAGCAGAGCCAATGAAGTGATCCCAGAGGAGTATTTTCTGTTACCCATCCACTTGTCAAGGTTTCTCATGAAGAGTGTTAGTGAGGGGCTCTGCCTGATGTAATTTGGAATTTTGTTCCAAAGCATGGGGAGTCTCTGTGACAGGAATCTATCCCTCCAGCATGTTCTATTTATAGCTGTGTCGAGGTTTAGCTCACTAGAGCGCATGGTTTGCAGTGATTTGGATTTCTTTAGGTGGAGCATGTCCATCAATTCTGAGTTGGACATGACTTTGTAAGTCAGGCAGAGATCACCTCTGAGTAAGCGATATGCCACTGAGTACAGCCAGAGTTATTTCAGTCGGGCTGCATAGGACATATGTTTGAGGCCAGTAATCCTCTTGGTGAGGTACTTTTGTGGTCTTTCCAGCTGTCGGAAGTGTCTTGTGAGGTACATCCCAAATGGGGCATTGTACTCTATGATGGGTCTAATGAGTGACGAGTAGAGGGGCACTATAACCTCTTTATTTCTAGATGCAAACCCTTTAGTAATCAGATGGGCCACACAGAAGGATTTCCTAACTACTTTGGTGATATGATTGCCAAAGGAGAGATTACTATCTACCTGGGTCCCAGATCTCTTATTACCTCTTCTGTATTAAGGGGGCTGCCACCTATGTGGTAATTTGTGGGAGTTTTGTTTTTCCCAAATGGGATGACTATGCATTTTTTGGCATTTAGCTTGAGGCCATGACTTTGACACCAGATGTCCATCTCAGTAAGGCCCTTTTGGAGGATGTCCATGTCAGCCAGAGAGTCAATTATGGCTCCCAGTTTGCAGTCATCTGCAAACTTGGTTAGCCATAGTCCTCCTGTGTTTGCCTGTACTTCTGAGAAGTATATGCCGAACAGTAGGGGTTCCAGGACCAAGCCTTGCGGGACACCACTTGTGACTGGTTTAGAGTTGGACCTGGAGCCCACTATTCTTACCATGTGAGTTCTGTCTGTAAGCCAGTTGGCAACCCATCTTATGACGTAGAGGTTTATGTTCAGGCTGGTGAGTTTTTCTGTAATACCCGAGTGGGGAATGGTGTCAAAAGCCTTGGCGAGGTCAAGGTAGGCTGTGTGAACCACCTCCTTTCCCTCATCTATGGCCTTGGTGACTGTCTCGAAGAAGTTAACCAGGTTTAGTAGGCATGATCTGCCCTTAACAAAGTTGAACTGGGTCAGGTCAAGTGTTTGGAGGTTCACAATGTCTTTGTTAATGAGTTCCATGATGATGTGCTCCATAGCCTTGCAGACCAGGCTAGTCAGACTTATGGGGCGATAGTTACCATGTGGAGAGGAATAACCATTGCTGTGCGCCATTCTATGGGCACATAGCCTGTGTAGAGGCTGAGGTTGAATAGCGTGTTTAGGTGGGGGGTTAGTTTGTTCTGTAGTTCATGCAAGATGCAGCCTGGGACTCCATCTGGTCCCATTGACACTGTGTGTTTGGCTTTTGAAAGGGCTGTTTTCACCTGTGGTGTCTGTGATTTTTGGGACACTACACTTTTCCAGTATTGTTGTGGGACCTTTTGGAGGTGAGAGTGGGGTGAAGTTTGCACTGATTCTATCTGCCAGGATGTTGGCAATATCAGTAGGTTCAGTATATTTTGTGCTATTTTGCATTAATTCAGTGCATATCTGCATGTTGCCGCTTATATTCTTAACATAGCTAAAGAAGGCTTTGTGGTTATCTTTTGAATCCTTGGCTATTTTTCTTTCGAAGTTAGCCTTGGATGATTTCATGAGGGACCTTAGTTTTTTACTGATACTGATCAGGGATGTCTTTCCTTCTTGGGATTTGCTTTTTTCTGAATTAGTTTCCTCCTTCTATTGTATAGCCTGTTTATTGCAGGGGTCCACCAAACTGGTTTCCTTCTCTTAGAGGAGTGAGTCTTGGTTTTGCTAGGGATGGCATGATCCATGCATCCTTGTTGGTGCTCATAGAGTGCATTTGTAAAGGTTTCTGCATCTTGGGCAGCATTATCCTTTAGCATGGGGGCTGTGAAACTTACCACCTCTGTCTTAAGTAAGGTGAAGTTTGCTTTAGAAAAGTTTTTTACTGTGGTTTCCTTAGTTGGGGCTGGTGGTGGGGTGTGGACATCCAGAGTGATTAGTTTATGGTCTGATCTTACCAGTGACGGGGTGACCTCTTGTGTTTGAAAACCTGTCGCCCATGTTGGTGATGACCAGGTCCAATATGTTTTCACCTCTGGTAGGGGAGTTTACCAGCTGATCCAGGGCATTTGAGTTGATGAATTCCGGGAAGCGCTGGGCCTGGGAATTTGTACTCGAGTAGTTTTCCCAATGAATGGTAGGGTAATTGAAATCGCCCAATATCAGGGTGTTCGGTAGGACCTTCATGTTTTCCAGTATCTCCAGAAAGGTGGAGTGGTGATCCTGGGTCATGGAGGATGATGTGTAGCAGGCCACAATTTGCATTGCAGATTTGCCCGATGTTAGTTGCACATGGATGATCTCAGAGGTATCATGCTGTGCCACTAACCTGGAAGTGTAGGTATCCTTGATGAGTATGGATACACCCCCTCCTTTTGTGTTTAGGTCCGTGTTCTGTGGCCAAAACATGTGGTATGAGTTGTAGCCTGGTAGTGCTGGGGTGCTCTCTGGAACCTTGAACCAGGTTTCAGTTACTGCACAAATGTCGATGTTCTCCATACTGAGGAGTGCTTTGAGCGCGTGCATTTTGAGATTTAAACTCCTGGCGTTGAGTAGCATAACCCTCAGTTTTTTTGTTAATTGTGCTGTTTACAGAGGTGGGTTTGACTTTTGAGCCTTGCCTAAAAAAGGTACTATGGGGGCAGCAAGAGCCTTGGCCAGTATTCGAAAGCCTAGGGGTGACTGGTGCAAGCCATCGCTTGTGAAGCAATGTGGCTTGTCGAGCATGTCGTCCCAGGCTGACAGACACTGGATCCCCTTTGAATGACATCAGAAGCTTAGCCAGTTGTTGAAATTGATGATTTTTTCTTTATACTGAGGTATCATTATTGGTGAAGGCAGGATGCTACTCAAGGTCAGGGTCATACCAGCCTGGGCTGCATGATCAGAGAGCTCTTCCATGTCTCTTTTCATGTAGTCCAGGGAAGTATGTCTCAGGTCATTCACACCAACATGAACACTGACAGAGTCATATTTGTACTTGTTCTGGAGTGACCTGAGTGCTTGTGTTATGTGGCGGATTCTGGCTCCCGACAGGCAGCTAACAGTAACCTTCTGCTTGTCCAGCCTAGTGAGTGGGACTTCAGTGTGCCTGACTATAGAGTCACCTATTACTAGTGTGTTAGGAATGTTATTTCACCTTAAGGGCTGTGATTGTGTGGCACACTTATTTTGTGTTTTATGTGTTGTCTGGTTTGTAACAGGAAGCGCAGGTTGTTTGGGTGTCTGCATTGGAGGCCTCTGATGCTTTTGCAGGTTTTTATTTAGAGCCTCCGATTATGATTTTGTGTATTTATGTGTATTTTTTGCCAGTGCTGTTTTAGTAGGTCTGTGTGCGGCTGGAGGTGTGGTGCAAGTGTTAACCTTCTCCTCTTGACTGTCTGTTCCAGTCTTGGGTGGAGACAGCTTAGCTTCCAGTTTGGCTGTATAATTGCATCTCTCGCATATGTTAGTGTTTTGTGGTAGGAGGAGAGGGTTGTCTGTGTACATGAGGCAGTTGTAACATTGCCTCAGGATACCCAGATTCACCAGCTGAACTGGAGAGTGTACCTGAATTTGCCCTTTGGTTATGCCTGAATAGTAGGGTGAGCTGCTTAGTCGCTTGGTTGATGAGGGGTGAATAAAGAGCCTTGCCCTGCTAGGCAATCAGTGTCTGGGTATATTAGTGCTTGCTATTAGGTCTGAGCAAGTGCTGGGCTGTAAGATGCTTTTTGAGTGCTTAGGTTGAGAGTTAGACTCGTTTCAAGGGAAAAACTGAAGAGCAGACTTAGTGGAGCCGGGAATAATTTAACTGTAGCTAACCGGCATAGTAGGGAAATAAAAGAGATAGAAATTAGCCCAAAATGGCCAATAAACTACTAACGTCTGGGCTGGAACCACTCCTCCAGGGACAGATAGGTTGCTCAAAGCTCCCCTATCTCACAGGTGAACAGAGAAACTTTCTTCTATCCAAGTAAGGTATGGGCAACTCAGAAACTAGTATCACAGCCCTGAATTCAGCACTAGCCTGAAAACTGGACTATACTAGCTTAGAAAGGCAGGAAACAAGGAATTTTTTTTTTGTTTTTGGTTTTTTTTTTGAAAAGATAAGGCAAAAACAGTAAAAAATACACTTAAAACAGCTTTAAACGACTACAAACGATCAGAAAAGGCTATCGCACTTTAGTGTGTAGCCTACAACAGTTAAATTGTTTAAACAAAAAACAACTTTTTAAAAGTGCAGGCAGTCAAATAAGTACAATATGTGAAAAAAACAAGCTTTTAAATCATAATAAACGCTGGAAAATCTGCATTTAGGCGGAAAACAGTTAAGTACAGCAAGAAAGTACAGAAAACTGATAATCACTCCAAAGTCTCTCTTCTAAGCTAAAAGGCTTGTATCAGTTTAAGGCATTTTAGTGCTACCCAGTAGGTTAGTTATAGGAAAGATGGGAAACAAGCGCAGATGTGGTCTTTTAAACCAGAAATTGAAAGAGACGACAAACTGTCCAAATGGTCAATAAACTACAATTTCTGGGCCAAAACTCACTCTTCCCGTGGTAGACAGGCTACCTAGTGCTTACCACTCCCACTGATAAGCTAGAAGGCTTTCTTCCAACACAGAAAGGCTTAGGGGGCTCAGAAGCTTACTAACAATCCTGGACACAGCAACTCTGTAACCGGACTAGGCTTGTTATAGGAAAGGCAGGAAACAGGCACAAGTGTGGCTTTCAAACCAGAAAGTTGAAAGAGATGGAAAAAACTGCTCAAACGGCCAGTAGCTACAATTTCTGGGCCAGGGACCACTCCACTTGCGGTAGATAGGCTACCTGATGCTTACCACTCCCACTGATAAGCTAGAAGGCTTCTCTCCAGCACAGAAGGGCTTGGGGGGGGGGGCTCAGAAGCTTACCAACAGTCCTGGATACAGCAAATCTGTACCTTGACTACACTACACTAGTTATAGGAAAGACAGGGACCAAACGCAAAATGGGCTTTTAACCAGAAAGTAGAAAGAGATGGAAAAACTGCCCAAATGGACAATGAACTACAATTTTAGGGCCAAAACCCACTCTTCCCGTGGTAGATAGGCTACCTGGTGCTTACCACTCCCACTGATAAGCTAGAAGGCTTCCCTCCAACACAAAAAGGCTTGGGGGGCTCATTATGGTGAACTTTAACCTCAGTGACATCAATTCAGGTAAACAAGGAATATGTCCATAAACATTAATGGATGTATGCTGTGCATGCTCAGACATGCGCCCATTAAAGTTCATGGACTCATGCCAAAGATGATGTCACCAGAAAAAGCACTACTTTTACTTGGGCCTTGCTTTCAGTAAAAAGTTTAGTAAGCTTTTAAATGAAAAAGCAGCCCAAATAAATAAATAAATGTGGATAAACTATGGAAAATGCACTGTGGCACTTTTCTCATCAGATGCTATGATGCAGAGCTTCATCATAACAAAATACTTTAACCTTAAGTTTTAAAATGTGTTGAAGGAATATTTAACTGAACTGGCAGTTTTTCTGCTCTTTAGTAACTTGAACTGAAGCAAGTGTTTGCTGAATTTTGTTATTTGCTAATAATTACAGGTGTGGGGGTGGCCACATTCTTTGATTTCCTGTCCTTGCCTAGTTAAGTGGTGCATTGTGAAATATTTTCTGCTTAAAAACCTCAGCTTTGGCCGGCTAAGAACTTGGTTATATTCAACTGGACGTATAAGAGAATTTAAGTACCTTTATCTGCACTTTTTAAAAAAAAAAAATACGGTATTTAATTTGATTTAAACTGTGTTGAAGGAATATTTAACTGAACTGGCAGTTTTTCTGCTCTTCAGTTATTCTCACCCACCCTCCCTGTTTTTGTTTTGGTGTTAATCTTAGTGGCCTTGAAACTGCCCGCCCCTCAGCCTGCCTCTGGGCTCATCTCATTTGCTCACTCAACTGAGTGCAGTGAGATCATATTCTGATTTCAGGCACTCCTACTGTGTACAAAGAGAGCATCTGGGAAACAGACAAAAAAAAAAATTAAGCTTATTTCCTGCCTTTCCTGTTAAGTGGTATAGACTATTTATAGGCTTCTGAGTCCCCAAGCCCTTCTGTGTTTGAGGGAAGCCTTCTAGCTTGTTTTTTTTTTCTTATAACTAGCCAGTTTTCTAGTTTCAGCACTCAAATCTGTTTCTTTGATCTCAGAACTTGTTCAGATTAAAAAAAAAAAAAAAAAAAATTTTCATCTGCTTTTACTGTACTTGTGTTTCTACCTACTTCATTTTACTTTTGCATCATCTTAAAAATACTCAATTGTATTTATTACTGCTTGGTGTAACTCATTCTAAGCCTTTTGGTTTAAACACTTGGGCTTCGGACCAGTTGTTTTGCACTGAGAGGGTTTGTGGTCTGCACTGTTGTGGCAAAACAGGTAGCTTACATCCTTCTAGGTTGGGAACTGCTGATTGAGGGCACAGTGTCTGTTATTCTAAAAGTGTATTAATTCTGGTTTAAGCACTTGGGCTTTCAGGCCAGTTATTTTACATTAAGAGGGTTCGTGGTCTGCACTCTTGTGGGAGGAGAGGCTGGACTCTGCCCTTCTGAGCTGGGAATTTCTGGTTAAAGGCTTATAGTGCATGCATATCTGAACTGCTTCTTACTGAAGTTGGTGCGCCTTGTTTGCTGTGGCATAGACTGGATTCGGGCCTGCTGGATCTAGCTTTGTTTGTGTAACTTGAGCACTAATCCAGACATTCTCTAAAGTATTCAATTGCATTTTGTTACTGCTTGATTGTAACTTCATTAAAGTGTAGCTATCATTCTAAGTCTTTTGGATTAAGCACTTGGGCTTCAGACCAGTTGTTTTACATTAGGAAGGTTTGTGGCAAGCACTGTGGTGGCAGGACAGGTAGCTTTCATCCTTCTAAGTTGGGAACTGCTGATTGAGAGCCCAGTGTCCAAGTGTATTAGTTCTGGTTTAGGCACTTGGGCTTCAGGCCAGTTATTTTACATTAAGAAGGTTCGTGGTCTGCACTCTTGTGGGAGAAGAGGCTGGACTCTGCCCTTCTGAGCTGGGAATTTCTGGTTAAAGGTTTATAGTGCCTGAATATTAGAACTGTATCTTACTGAAATTGGTACACTTTGTTTGCTCTAGCATAGACTAGATCCAGGCCTGCTGAATCTAGCTTTGTTTATATGCTTGTTGTTTGTTTGCTTGTTATTTCCCTGGAAGCTAATTCCACCTAATACCTGCTTCTCAGTGCTTCTGTGGATCACTAGTGATATCTGCATTGCTTACTGTACTTATTTCCTTGTTTCACTTGAAAGAAAGTTACTGTTTGTCGTTTTGCATTTAGTTACTTGTAACACATTGCACTCAAGTTACCTGGCACTTGCTCACTAAAGCAATTATATAAGTCAGCACTAAAAATTAAAAGCACTACACCCTCACTCCCCACTGGCCCTTGTTTTCAATTATTAAGGAATTCCCAATATTATTCTAGCATGTCCAAAGGTCAGTTGTCAATCTCCTCTCCGGTCCAGCTGGTGAATCTGGGAATCTTGAGGCAATGTTATAACTGCCTCATGTACACAGACAACCCTCTCCTCCTCCCACATAACACAAATACTTGTGAGAGATGCAGCTATTTAGCCAAACTGGAGGCTGAGCTCTCTCAACTCAGGACTGGCAAGACCAGACAGGAGGAGAAGGCAACTACACACACCACAAAACCAGCCTCACATAATGCTACCACACCACTGAATCAAACACATAAACACACAAAGACATACTCGGAGGCTCTGAGTAAAATTTACCTAAACAGCAGAGGCCTCCAAAGCAGACACCCAAACAACTGCTACCTCAAGACACCCCACAAGCAACACATAAACCACAAAAGCAGTGTGCAAAGCAGTCACAGCCCTTAAGGCCAAATACAACACCAAACATACTTGTCATAGGTGACTCCATAGTCAGACACACTGACGTCCCACTCACCAGGCTGAACAAGGTGAGGGTCACAGTAAGCTGCCTATCGGGCTAGAATCCGCCACATAACACAAGCACTCGGGTCACTCCACGGCAAGTACAAATATGACACAGTCATTGTCCATGCTGGTGTGAACGACCTGAGACGTACCTCCCTGGACTACATGAAAAGAGACATAGAGGAGCTCTCTGATTATGTAGCCCAGGCAGGTATGACCCTAACCCTGAGCAGTATCCTTCCTTCAACAAGAATGATGCCACAATATAGAGACAAGATGATCAGCTTTAACAATTGGCTTAATGTCTGGTGTCATTCAAAGGGGATCCAGTGTCTGTCTGCCTGGGATGACATGCTTGACAAGCCACGCTGCTTCGCAAGGGACGGCTAGCACCTGTCACCCTTGGGATTCCGGATATTGGCTAAGGCTCTTGCCACCCCCATAGTGCCTTTTTTAGGCAAGGCTCAAATTCTAAACCTACCACCTTAGAAAACAAAAATGGGAAGAAACTGAGGGTAATGCTGCTCAATGCCAGAAGTCTAAATCTCAAAATGCACGCACTCAAGGCCCTTCTCAGTATGGAGAACATCGATGTCTGTGCTGTAACTGAAACCTGGTTCAAGGCTCCTGAGAGCACCCCGGCACTATTAAGGTTTTACCTCATATCATGCGTTTCAGCCCCAAAACCCGGACCACACCACAAAAGGAGGGGGTGTATCCATATTCATAAAGGATACCCACACCTTCAGGTTGGTGGCAACGCACGAAGCTTCGGAAACCATCCAGGTGCAACTAACCATAGGCAAAACTGCTCTGCAAATTGTAGCATGCTACAGGCCACCCTCTCAAACTCAGGAACCCCACACAGCCTTCCTGAAGACACTGGAGGGTATAAATGTATCTCCAAACACCATCATATTGGGTGACTTCAACTACCCGAATATAGACTGGGAACATTACTCAAGCCCTAACTTTCTAGCCCAACGGTTTCTGGAGTTCATAAATTAAAATGCCATGGAACAGCTAGTCACTGTTCCCATGAGAGGAGAAAATATACTAGATCTCATTATCACAAACATGGGGACAAAATGCTCCACACGGAAGTATATCCCTCATTGGTGAGATCTGATCATAAACTAATCTCACTGGAAATCCACATCCGCCCCCACCCCAAACAAAAGACCACAGTGAAGAACTTCTCTAAAGCAAACTTCACACTACTCAAGACTGGTGTGGTATCCTTCAAGGCCCCTAAGCCAGTGGAAACCACAACCCAAGCTGCGGAAGCCCTTACAAATGCCTTCTATGAACACCTCCAGGACTGCATGGATCAGGCAATCCCAAATAAAACCAAGACTCTTTCCACAAAGGGCAAACGTCCAGTCTGGTGGACCCCAGCCATTAACAAACTTTACAATAAGAGGAGAAAGCTATTACATGATAGAACAAAATCCATAAAAGGGAAGTCACCCCTGATCATTATTAGTAAAAAAATACGAGCACTCATAAAATCAACTAAGGCCAATTTTGAGAGAAAAATTGCCATGGATTCAAAGGACAATCATAAGGCCTTTTTCAGCTATGTTAGGAACCTGGGTGGAAACTCCCAGATATGCTCAGAATTAGTCCAAAGTGATACAAAAATCACTGAACCCACAGACATTGCCAACATACTGGCAGACAGGTTCAGTGCAAACTTCACCCCCCTCTCCCCCCCTAAAGGAGAGAGAACTATCCCAGCGGAGTGTAGCCTCCCAGACATCTCAAATGCACAGGTGAAAGCTGCTCTCTCTAAAGCTAAAAACACAGCATCAATGGGACCGGATGGTGTCCCCGGCTGTGTGCTACATGAGCTAAATGAGGAATTAAACCCGCACATAAGGAAGCTGTTTAATCTCAGCCTTACCACAGGATACGTGCCCAAGGAGTGGCGTACGGCAACTGTGGTCCCACTCCACAAAGGCGGTGCCTCTACGGACCCTGGTAATTACCGCCCCATAAGCTTAACAAGTCTAGTCTGCAAAGCTATGGAGAGGATCATAATGGAGCTCATAAACAAAGATATAGGGGACTTGCAGACATTGGACCCGACCCAGTTTGGCTTCAGCAAGGGCAGATCATGCCTTTTGAACTTGGTCGACTTCTTGAAACAGTCACCAAGGCCATTGATGAGGGAAAGGCAGTCCATACAGCCTACCTTGACCTTGCAAAGGCTTTCGACACAATACCCCACTCGGGTATTGTAGAAAAACTTACCAGCTTAAATGTAAACCCATATGTCACAAGATGGGTTGCAAACTGGCTTAAGGACAGAACCCACAGGGTTAGAGTTGCTGGCGCTATGTCAGACTCCAAGCCGGTCACAAGTGGTGTCCCACAGGGCTCGGTCCTTGGCCCCCTATTGTTCGGCATCTACTTCTCAGAAGTACAGGCCAACATGGGAGGACATTGGCTGACAAAGTTTGCAGACGACTGCAAACTGGGCGCCATAGTGGAAAGTGCATCGGACACGGATATCCTTAAGAAGGGACTCACGGAAACAGATAGCTGGTGCCAGAGCCATGGCCTGAAGTTAAACGCCAAAAAATGTATAGTCATATCCTTCGGGAAAAACAAGGTAACCCCAAGCTACCATATAGGTGGCAATCCACTAAGCACAGAAGAGGTTATCAGGGACCTGGGGACCCAAGTTGACAGTGGCCTTTCTTTTGACACTCACGTTGCTAAAGTGGTTAGAAAGACCTTCTACATTGCCCACCTGATCATGAAGGGATTCACATCCAGATCTAGTGAGGTCATTGTTCCCCTGTACTCTTCACTTATCAGACCAATGATCGAGTACAATGCCCCATTCGGGATGTATCTTGCCCGACATCTGCAGTAATTGGAGAGACCCCAAAAGTTCCTCACCAAAAGGATAAAGGGACTCCAAAATCTGTCATATGCTGCCAGATTGAAGAAACTGCAGCTCTATTCAGTCGCATTCCGTCTGCTCAGAGGTGACATGTGCCTGACATACAAGGCCATGTCCAACCCGGAATTAATGGACATGCTCCACCTCAAAAAATCCAAATCCACCAAAACCACTAGAGCAAGCAACTTAAACCTTAGCACGGATATAAATAGGACGTGCTGGAGGGATAGATTTATCACTCAGAGACTCCCTATGCTGTGGAATAGAGTCCCGGTCCATGTGAGGCAGAGCACCTCGCTGGCTCTGTTCAAGAGAAATCTTGACCTGTGGATGGGAGATCATAGGTTTACCCCGGGAATCATCTCTGTGTCACTGCTGGACAGAGGCACAACAAACTAATGGGCACAGTATTTTTTCATATAATGGGTGGCGTAAGCCACAAAAATTTGGGCTAGGCTTATAAATGCCTTGGGGCAGATAGCCTAGTATAAACCTATGAACCTATATAAATAAATTAGAAGAATGACCATCACGGCTGAAACAACTAACATGATAAACATCATTAAATATCATTACAAAGACAAAAAACAGCGAATAAAAACATCTAATAAAACAGCTGACTACTAAAGCATTTAATTGTTTTAGCAGTCAGCTGTTTTTTATTAAATGTTTTCATTTGCTGGTTTTGTTTTTTGTAATTATATTTAATGATGTTTTATCATGTGGTTAAGTAGTCTGAAGAAGCGCTTATGCACGAAAGTGCTTATATTTGTGTTAAGTAAACAGTTAGTTGTTTCCACTGTGCTGGTCTTAATTCTGATTTATTTACATTTTTATTTTATGTTGGAAGACCTTTAGTTGTGGTAGTGTTCTTTTGTTTTAAAATAAATATCTCAAAAGACACTGCTGATGTTAAACACTGCTTATAACGGCAGCTGCCCATTTTAAGTTTACAGATTATTTTTTCTAGAATGCAAATAAATCTTTTTCCTAGATTTTACACTGACTGAATTTTTGGGTAACTATTATTTAATTTAATGAAATATTGTTAAACTTTGAAACACCCATTATCGATTAAAAGCCTTTCATTTCTATATGCTATATACATGGTGTATGCAAAGAAATATGACAATTTTGTATTCAAGAGTTTTGTATATTTTAGCATCTGAAGAATTTATAGCATATTAATTCAGTGACATATTACTTTTTAATCGTGTCTTACTGAGGTTGATAATTTAACCTCATATCTTTGTTGCATGTCGTTAGAGTGGAAGGGTTTTCGAGGGGGGCAGTTGTTGAGCAGAAGGAATTAAAAGCAGTTAAATTCAAGGTGCTAAAAGTTAAATGTAATCAAATTCTGGTGGAAATGACAGTATAGATATATTGACTTTTATGCAGTCCAAAGCAAAACAAAGATGATCCAAAGTAATCACATTTCAGAAGATGGATGTGATATAATTAAAATGAACAATCTGCAGAAATCGCTATAGGAATATGCAAGTTATCAGTACTATGCTGTTCCTCTCCAATGGCTAATGCCCAGATTCCCTCTACCTCTAGCTGTAAACAATACCATAAGATCCTCCAAATGGGGTAGCTCCCCTCCTTACCTGTACAGGGCAGCCCACTCTTTCCAAGGAGAGGGCCGTGACATGTAATTGGAAAGTTCTGATTTAATCTCAGCCATTTTGCATTTAATAGTACATCACTCCTGTACATAGATGGAGATCAGAGTCAGCTGACACTAACAGGACATCACCAGCAAACAACAAGGATGTCATCCTGTGTACATGGAGAGGGAGAAACCTGACTATGACAACATGAGTCAAAATCGATTAATGGTGCAGATGCTAAAAGCTCTAACTGCAGGAGAGGAAGGAACGTAAATAATGTGGGAAGAAATAGCCAGGGAATTGTTATGGTTAGGCTTGTATATGCCCTAGGGCTGATAGCCTAGTACCAACCTATGAACCTATGAACCTATGAATAAAGGCTGAGCTTGCTTGCATTTCTGTCAGGGTCAGAGACGCGACACATATATTTAGGAGTGTACAGTCCATTTTAACTCCTTGATGGAGACAGGACAGTCAACAAAGGCATTTGTTTCAAGAAGGGCAAGGAATCAGCTGGCTTTTATCACTGTCAGATGCATGAAAATGCCCCACACAATGCCTTTTAATACCCAACCTGAGAAGTAGCAACTGGGCATTTGCAGGGAACATTAGGGTTGAAGTAGACTCTACTGACCCATAACGAATAATGACGCCACTCTCAGCCCTTGAATCACCCCGAGCAGACAAATAAGCCATAGGTCTCTCACTCAGAGGAAAGTGAACAGGTCAATGAAGTGACCAGTAGACTGGCTTGACGGTGAGATGTGTGGGTGGGAGGGTAAAAATGAAAAAGACAACAGTCTCATGTCCCTGAGATCAATAATTCCTTCTCTACTGTTAATCCATGTATGTGTTAAACAGGAGCAAAAATATGTTATGTTTATGTGATTACATGAGTCCTGCAGTGGGACAAGCAGAATACTGATTGCAATAATGTATATTTTATCACTTTTTAAATTTCAGATGATGTTTCACCTCAGTATTATTTTGAAACAAAAAGATATAATTCTTAGTAACAGATCTAGCAGACATAACAAATTAATTGCTGTAAAAAAGTTAGGATCATACTTTTTTTACTCATAATCATGAATTCTGCTGATAAAATGCAAAATAAGTATGTCTTTTCTCTGCAGATAGTTTTAATGGTTTAATTTCCCACTTTTCAGATTACAATAATACAAGATACTGACTTCTCCTTAGAAATTCACAGATATTTTTCTGGTCCCTAGAAACTTATGCAAAAAAACAAACACTGAGGTGTTCTTGTGGACAAAATTTCTTCTAGGGCATCCATGAGAAATTCACTGTCCTAAGTAATAGTTACTGTTCAGGTATGAACCATTGTACATTCCTTTTCATACCTGTAAACTGTCCAAGATTTTTGGGAATACCCCTCATTTTAACTCATATTGTTGCCAGTCCCACAAAAATGTTGATTTTCTGGCAAATTGCTGCGGATTACAATCAATACTTTCAGACTTTAGAGATTCATGCTTCTCATTTTTCAGAAAATGCATGCAGATTCAAAACCTTTTGGTTTATTAACTTACAAAGTGAATTACAGCAATATTAAATGATTGTCTGTTATTTTGTACTGTTCTCTTCCATTATTTTTGGTTCTTGGCAGAATTATTGAGCAAAAATGTTAAAAAATATGCTTGTGTTCATTATTCAGAATGAGAATACATGTTTTTGAAGAATACAAGCTAAAGCAGAAGACACCAAAAGGATATAAGACACATTAAGTAAAGTGAAGATGAAGAAATGGTCTGTATTATGAAGGGAGATCAGCAGGTCCTATTCAGTTTCAGCAGTAGGGGACAGCTTCAGTAGTAGGGGGCAGCTTCAACTTTAGGGTACAGCTTCAGTAGTGTAAGACAGCTTCAGTGGTGTGGGACAGTTTCAGCAGTAGGGGACAGCTTCAGTGGTGTGGGACAGTTTCTGCAGTAGGGGGACAGCTTCAATGGTGTGGGACAGTTTCTGCAGTAGGGGGACAGCATCAGCAATAGAGGAGAGCTTCAGTTGTAAGGGACAGCTTAGGCAGTAGGAAACAGCTTCAGTGGTGTGGGATAGCTTCAGTAGTAGAGGACAGCTTCAGTGGTGTGGGACAGCTTTAATGGTGTGGGAAAGCTTCGCAGTAGGGGATGTGCTAGTTGTGATGGAGAGATGGATCTTGGAACTTTTTATTTATTTTTTCCTTCCCATTGAATAAGTATTTGATATTTTCAGCTGCAGCAGTAGGGGACAGCTTCAGTGGTAGACAACAGCTTCAGTGATGTGGGACAGTTTCAGCAGTAAGTGACAGCTTCATTGGTAGGACAGCTTCAGCAGTAGGGGACAGTGTCAACGGTTTGGAATAGCTTCAGTGGTAGAGGACAGCTTCAGAAGTAGGGGACAGCGTCAGCTTTAGGGTACAGATTCAGCGGTAGTGGACAGCTTCAGCGGTACAGGACAGCTTCAGCAATAGGGTATGGCTTCAGCGGTAGGGTACAGGTTTAGCAGCAGGGGACAGTTTCAGTGGTGTGGGACAGTTTCAGCAGTAAGGGATGTGCTAGTTGTGATGGAGAGATGGATCGTGGAGCTTTTTAGTTAGTTAGTTAGTTAGTTAGTTAGTTAGTTAGTTAGTTAGTTTAATGTTTTATTTCTGCCCATTGAATAAGTATTTGATATTTTCAGTGAGGACCACATGATACAGAGAAATTTTTGAAGTCTTACTGGTCAGTCCTAGGTCAAGAAAAAAGTAGAGGATACTTATATTGCTAGGATCTGTATGGTTTGTGACTATCGGTCTGAGATGTGGTCAAGTATCAAGAGATTTACAAGAAAGGGGTTTTCTGTCAGTTTATTAATAACAGTAACAGGTATCAGCAATGTTAGACAAGGACGAGGTGTGGTCAATACAGGTTTCATTTTTATTGGATTTTCAGTTTGTAAAATAATCACAACAATATTTACACTCAGAGACTTGTGACCATAATATATGAAAAAAATACAACTAAACCTCAAACACAGAAGAAAAAACAACTGTTTACAGGAGGGTCCATTAACCATCAAGTCAATCAAGATATTATACATTGCATTAAATCTAAAAAGCAGTTATGTTTGCTTGTCAAGCAGATCTTTTGTCCATGCATTGTAGCAAGAGGCAATCCTGGTTGTTCTTCAATTGTCATGATTTACAGGTTGAATCACCAAACAGCAAAGCCAGATCCTCGGACTCGACCAGAGAAGATAATCCAGTAGTAATGTAAAAACAGTTTATTGAACAGTAAATGACACTTGATAAAGTCCGTACACAGAGCTCTATACCACAAGGTTAAGCGCTTTCATCTGATACACTCCAGACTTCTTCAGAACCAATTAGCTCCTTAATTGCAATATATTTATACCATACTTTAATGAATTTTTTGGCGCCAAAACTGGTATAAATATATTGCAATTAAGGAGCTAATTGGTTCTACTGGATTATCTTTTCTGGTCGAGTCCGAGGATCTGGCTTTGCTGTTTGGTGATTCAAGTTGGTTGAACTTGGTTATTTGTTAATGATTTACAGGTGACAGACTTCAGATGCAATATTTATAAATTCTTTAAAGGAGGGTGTAGATTTGTTCTTCCAATTCTGAGTTATAACCTTTCTTGATATAGATAGTATAGACAAAAAATGCTATATTTTATTTTTTAATGCATGTAGTAATAGGAGTATGAAAAAGGATTAGTGATTTAGACAAAACAAATTTATCTCCAAAAAGAGGCTGCAAAAAGAGATTGATGTTATTCCAATAAGGTGTTAAGACAGTTGGCAATCCAGTTTAAGTTCTTGTTTACATCTCCAACATACTTTTTTCTGCTTCAACATTAATTTTATTTTATTTGGTGTGAAGCAAGATCTATGCAAAAATTTTCCAAGTAAAGAGATTCCATCTAAGAAATAAAGTTGCATGTTTAGAAGATATTAGAATTAATTTTTTTATCTTCTTTTCACTCAGATGTATATTATTAATATGGGTAAAATAGTACCAATAATTGTCACTGCAACTTTTTGTTACTCTCCTTACAACTGTATATAATTTAGATAAGAGATGCTGTCCCAATGTGCTTTGCTGCAGTAAGAATATTAGATATTCAATTCATTTTGGATGCATTAACTTAATTTCCTCTTCTACATGTTGTCTGTAGGATTGTATATCTACCCACATGTCTTTATCTAGGATCATAGGAAGTTACCAGGATAATGGTCCTAAGGGCCCTTACAAGCCTGTCCAAGTTCTATCATTATTTCCATGATCAGCACCTATTACCCCTGTCCAAGAGGGACAGAGGTGGAACCCCCAGGATGGATTTACCCATCCAATTGTCCAGATTGCATTTGAAGAGGACCAATGAGGTGCTCTGTTTGACAGTCTGTTCCAAAGGTGTGGTAACCTCCGGGAGACAAATCTGTCTCTCCAGCAGGTTATATTGTCACATACCAGGTTAAGGTCTTTACAGCGAACGACCCGTGTGCCATTTGACTTGTGGATATGCAACATTTCTAATAAAGCAGGGTCAGAGATTGCCTTATATGCAAGGCAGAGATTATCTCTGAGCAGTCTGTATGAAACAGAATAAAGTGACAGTGATATCAGATGATCCACATAGGACAAATGCTGAAGACTTTGAATTTTCCTTGTGAGGACCCTTTGTGTTCTCTCCAACTGATGCAGGTGCTTGGAAAGGTACATACCAAAAGGGGCACTGTACTCAATTATTGGCCTGATGAGGGAATAGTATAGGGAGGTTATAACTTCTTTTTGTTCATCATTTGGAGATTCTATGACCACTTCCAGTTTTCAGTCATCAGCAAACCTTGTCAGCCACAGACCTTTAGTTTTTGCTTGTACTTTGGAGAAATAGATTCCAAACAGTAGAGGTCCCTGGACTGATCCCTGTGGAACACCACTGGTTACAGATCTTTTGTTGGAGGTGGATTCCCCTATTTTGACTATATGTGTTCTATCAGTGAGCCAGTTAGTGGTCCACCTAATGATATAAGGGTTGATACCTATTTGGGTGAGTTTGTCAATGACACCTGTGTGGTGGATAGTGTCAAACATGTTGGCTAAGTCTAGTTAGGCTGTATGCACAGATTTCCCATTGCCCAGGGCCTTGGTGACCGTCTTGAAGAAGTAAAACAGGTTTAACAGGCATGATATCCCTTTGACAAATCCAAACTGAGTAGGGTCAAGTGTTTGGAGATTTATATTTTTATAAGGTATCTCCCTTTCTTAATTTCTCCAAATCTTTTTGGTTTCTAATACCATGATGGGAATGGACCCCATTCCTAAGTCAAAGTGCGATTAATGTTCATGAAATTAGTATTGTTACAATCTTTGATGTCACCCAGAAGTGCCTTTTGCAGCACATGCAATGTGCCCAGTAATGACTCCTTCTGTGAATTGTACAGGGTAACATGGACTGGTAATATATTTAAATACCATTGTAGATTCTTTTTTATAAGACCCATTGCTCCTACTACTATTGAGACTATCTGGGTATCTTTCTTCCACATTGATCTCATTTCTGCAGATCCTGATATTTTATGACTTTGTGCCTCTCTGTATGCAAGACACTGTAGTCACTGGATGTGGCAATTTCAATGATCAATGCCACTTTTGTCTTCTTTTCATGGACCACTATATCCAGTTTTCTAGCATCTGTCTTTTGAACTGTTGGTAATGGGTGATCCTAAGTGATATAAATTTCATTATTTTCCATGATGCTTTGTGGCTCATGTTTGCAGTGTTTTTCAGCCACTTCAATACCATAATGTATGCACAATCCCCAGTGCAACAGTCTCGGCACATTATTATACCTTTCATTATACAGTCCTTCTACCATTATTAGTGTGTTACAACCAGCAACTAGGTGTGCAACTGTTTTCACTTTGGATTTAGAAAACATACATTTGTCTGTTTCTCCCACATGTTCAATGAACTTTGTAAACCAATGTGTACATAGCCCACTGTCTTTGGCTGCCAATATTAACCTTTCTTCTCTTGGTTTGAATTCACCTCTCCTTAACCATTCCTGCATTTGTTCCTGATCAACATGAGGTTCTTCCAGAAGTTTTCTTTACTTGCAACTATATTTATGCATTTTCCACATTTGTTGCTTTCTCATATGGTCTTTCGCCTTAAATTCTTTCTTTTGTTTTTTGGCACATTCAGTTGCTGCCTGATTTTTATCTACTTCTGGTTTGATTTCCATTCCTGCTTGATGCCAATATGCTACTGCTAGATTAAGCAGAGAAGTCATCTTAGATTTATTCTCCTCATGTTTCAAAACTTTCACTATGTTTGGGTCTTGTGAAGACAGCAGATATGTGTGGAGTCCTATGATTGCAGATCTATACATGTAATCAATTTCAAGGAGGCCCACCCCTCCTTCAGAATGGGGAATATATAATCTTGGTATTTTTAAAGATCATTTGGTGAGCATGAAGCATCCTTCTTGTTTTAGCATCTAATCTATCCAACATGTTTTGGGGATAGTAAATCACTCCAAAACTGTAAGGACAGGAAGAGCAAACTGGTTTATAGCTTGGATTTTGTGCCTAGATGTCAGTGCTGTTCTCAGGATTAATGTAAGTCTTCTAAAGTATTCCTTACTGAGTTTTATTTATATTTATTCATGTTTTATTGCTGATCCTTCATCAGTTCCCAAATATTTATACACTGTCTCTTGCTCAATTTCTTTTATATCACATTCTTATCCCAAACTGATATTTTCCTGGTGCTGCAGTTTTCCTGCTTTAAAGGTTGCTTTTGCACATTTATCAAGACCAAATGACATTCTTATATCATCTGAAAAAGTTTTGACAACCTGCAGCTGTGCTTTCAGTTCCTCATCTGGTGAGCTATACAGTTTTAAATCATCGACAAAGAGAAGATTAGAAGTCTTTAGACTTTGTTGTTTTCTAGGAGCCAAATTGTAGCCATGGCCTAAGCTGTTAAGTAAACAGCTTAATGGGTTAAGGGCAAGGCAGAATAGCAGCGGTGACAGAGAGTCACCTTGGAATATCCCCCTATGAATTTTTATCCCTGGGATAATAATTTGTCCTTTATCATGGCTTAATTGCAGAGTGGTCTGCCACTGTTTCATTGTTACTGTAATGTAGTCAATCAGTGTCGGGTGTATGTTATACATTTTAAGCACTCTTTTATCCAGGGGGTCTATATTAGAACACTGAACATTCAAAATTTCGAATGTTCTAATATCGAACCCTATGAATCGAAAATTGAAAACATTGAACATTCAGAACAGCAAATTTTTTCCTAGGGAAAAAATTTGCTGTTCCAAAATACATACACACAACACAAGCACACCAAACAAACAGCAATCCACACACATACACCTAAACTCTTACACCTAACCCTACACTAAACTATATATACACCACTAACTATCCACTTACCTTAACCCAAACCCTAATCCTAAGGTCTGTCACTATCACACAGTCACCTCACCCGCGCCTTAACTCACCTACCCCGCCCTAACCCTCACGTCCACACAATCGCACACTTACCTGACCCGCGCCCTAACCCTAACTCACCTAACCTGCCCTAACCCTCACGTCCACACAATCGCACACTTACCTGAACCCAACCCGTAACTTTCTACCACAGCGCTGAAAATACCAAAGCAATAGAAACGGACAACCAAATTCTTTCCCTAGGAAAAAATTTGGGTTTCTGTTTCTTCGATATTTTCAGCGTTCGCTGAAAATGGGTTGATATTAAAACACTCGAAATTCTAAACGTTCGTTGTTCTAATATAGACCCTTTTTCCAGGAATGTGGGATACTTTCAAATGATTTTTTTTATAGTCAACCCATGCTATACTTAGATTCTTCCCCTTTTTACAGTTCTTAACTATGACTTTATTTAACAACAAGTGATCCTTTGTTCCATGTGAATTTCTTCTATTGCCCTTTTGTTATATTGCCATAATTGAGTTTTCGTCTAAATGACTATAAACTCTGTGAGTGTCAATTCCCATGTATAGTTTATGCATCATCAGAAGGCAAGTCATTGGTCTATAATTTTTAGGGTAGTTTGCAGGTTCACTCTTACATAGGAGCATTGTGTTCCTAGTGTCTGTTCAGTGTGCACATATAAGTAGTTCTTACTCATGGCTAAGTCAACGTGCAAAGATGTTAATACTTTTAACCGAAAGGTAGGCACTGCATCTGGGTGTGGGGTTTTCCAATTAGAGGCTTTTCTTAACTTAGTTTCAATCTCTCTGGCTGTTACTTCATCCCATTTCATATCCTGTACCTTTAAACTTCTTATTCTTTCTTTTACTTTTTCTATCCATTTACCATCTTTGTTATGTTCCACAAGATCTTCACAGATACTTCTCCAAAATGTATCTACTTCCTCTTTTTTTGGCAGTCTTTCAATTCCTTTTACCTTATTTCCCAATTCTCTATAAAACTTTTTTGGGTCATCAATAAATAGCTTATTTTGTACTTTTCTTTATATTTATCTGTATCTTCTAAGTTTTTCCACCTGCGCTGAAATTTTTAGTTTGTTATTTGCGATAGTACATGATAGATCCTGGTCTGTTTTAATACTGCACATTGCTTTCATCACATCTATCTTTCTGAGTATTTTTGTTGATTTGTTTCTTCTTCTATCTTCTAACAGTGACACTTCTTGTCTTAATTGCTTTATATTTTCTCTATTTGATACTTCCATGATGGTATTCGATTTCTCCCCTTCCTTTCCCTCACTACCCTATTTTCTTGTGGTATAACTTTATCAGTTATTAATTTATCTGCACAGTAATAGAGTATATCCTGTTTACTTCTGTTATATCTCATGGATCTCTATGGACAGTCCTAATTACTGTGTTCATTTGTTTTATCAAATTTCTAAATTTGGGGATTTTATTGACCTTCTACAGTCTATTTCTTTCATTGATCTTAATATATCTATCTGTTTCTATTAAATCAAGCAACTCTTCTCTTAGCTCATTTTCCTCCAAGTTGAGGACACATCACTTGTTTTCCATTTCCTGCTGGCAGTCTATAGAAGGTTCTATAGCACCTTTCTGTGGCACCTTCTCTTCAATTTCATCCTGTGCCATCCATTGATCTATCATTTGGAAGCTCACTGGCCTATGACTCCTCAACACTGACTGCATCAGAGTTTCCACAGTTTCCTGTTCTTTCACTTGCTGTCTAGCTTCACATGAATGTTTATACTGGTTTCCTGTGGAAGGCTCCAAAATATCTTCATATGACATCTGACCAATTGCTTCCTGTTCCACTGGTTTCCCCTTAATTTGGATATCCATTGCTCTATCCTGTTGTGGTGCTTTCTGCATTAGATTTTCTACACTGAATCCTTCACTTTGCAGGTGCTCCACAACCTCAGTTTCTATTTCTTTAAAACTCATTACATCCAAGTGACGCCTCCAGGTGCATTTGCAGTTAACTCCTACTGATGCCTATAGCCGTCAAATATTGTTTGTTCATATTTGCATCATTAATTCTGAAACCATGTTGTTGTTGTTGTATCTTTCGGCTTTTCCCGGTTTGGGGTCATCACAGCGGAACTCCGGTCTGCTAATGATTGACTGTAGATTTTTATGTACCAGCTTGCCAGGCCTGACGCACAACCTTCAACGAAGGTACGCCCATTCATGCATGTCTCCACACAGAAGACGCTTTAGCTGAGAATCGAACAAGACAACGTCTTATTGTGAGGCGACAACGCTACCGCAGCACCACCACTGCAGCTTACCATGCTATGTGCAAAGTTTTAAAACATTTCAGTTTGAAGCTTACACAATGACAAACTCAACTGCGTTAATATTTAACCTCTATGTAGTGCAGGTAAATAGATATTAACTGTTATTTTTATTATATTAATTTATATAAATATAATTTTCAAATTTTTCTAAATAGCTCAACAACCAAGTAATACAGACAGAACTCCTTAGTGTCATATGAAAGCACTCAGCTAGATGAATAAAATGCTGCTGACAGTATATGAGTATCTTGAGTGGTCTCTGAGATATTGTACGTTGTTTACAAAATATTACAAATGTAATAGTTACTGCGTTTATTGTGACTTATAAAATTTCTGCAGATCCTAAAGAATGCTACCACTGTAAAAATAGTTTGTGCTGAAGAGTTTGCCATTTATACTTCTTTCATAATATCTGTGGTTCCAGAGATACGCACATTTGTTTGAAATGTAAGGACATAATTTGATTCTGTAAAAAAGGCTTAGGCTCCACCCATTGGTAGTTACAGTGCAAACTTCCTGAGCACCATTGGAGTGAATGAGTTAACTTCTCCATTGCTAATTTCCTTTTCTGCCTTTCCTCTTTGTCTTCTTATTTTTTGTATTGTAAAGTTTTCCATATCTGGATTCCTTTGCCTGTATTTCTATTCAAATATCTTTGGTGCTGCTCTTTTTATATTGGTTAGTTTTGTTTTCTCCTTTATATAAATATTACACCATATTAAATCTCTTTTTCTTTCCCATGGCCATATTTCTTCTTCAGATGTCTCCTGATCTTCCTGCTTCTCCTTGCTTTGGAGACTCATTCCATTATGCTGTGATGTAACCTGTGTTAGACCTTCTACAGCAAATCCTTCACTTCGCAGACACTCCATAACTTCAACTTCTATTTTTTTAACTTCTACTTTACTAAGCTTCTTTTCTATGTTCCACCTTTGTGATATAATTTTTTTTATTGTGAAATTTTCCATATCTGGATGCCTTTGCCTATATTTCTCTTTGAATATATTTGTGGCTGCCTTCTTTATATTGATTAATTTGGCTTTCTGCTTTGCATAAATATTGCATCATATCAAATCTCTCTTTCTTTCCCATGTCCATATTTCTTTTTTATATTTTTCAAATATCTCTAGGTTTTGTTGTTTACATTTTCGCGCTTCCTCAGATCCCATGTCCATATTTCTTTTTTATATTTTTCAAATATCTCTAGGTTTTGTTGTTTACATTTTCGCACTTCCTCAGATGCTTGTTTTTCCAAACAGATCAAAGTTTCTTTATCTATATACTGTTTTTCAAAAATTTGTTGTATTAATGAATGCTAATTTTTATTTGAAGTTTCTGATAGTTTTTTTCAGTGGAATGATTTTTCTTTCCTCTAATTTATCTCTTAATCTTTGTGTATATCCTTTGCCTGGAAATTCTGGGCATTTTGCATAATTATAGCAATACATAATTTCTTTCTCATCCTTGATAGTCCACTCTATCTATTTATGGCTCTTCTTTAGCATGTCAGTTTTTGTGATTTTTGTGGACTCCTTCTACAAAAGGGGGCCATCCTCCTCCTGGGCCTAGCCTGGCCCCATTGTAGGAATGTTTTCGTATTTTAAGGATTATACACTGTCATTTTTTTGCAGTCTTGGCACCAGTGCACCTACCATGGTTGGGCACTTTTTTATCTTGGGTCTTGTGCACTCAGCTTTCTTTTTTAGTTTTTGACCTACTTCTGTCCATGATACATGCTATATAAATACAGTCTATATATCAGTGTCTCCTTGGTGAGATTTTATGAAAAACAGGGTCCACTACTACTCTCCTTTATTGCTGACATCTCATCTCTCCATTTGGACCCCAATAAAGAGGGGGATAAGGTCCATGGCCTTGGAGATAAGGCTAGTCAGTCTAATAGGTCTATAGTTCCTGGAATCAGTGGAAGCACCACCTTTGTGTAAGGGAATAACGGTGGCCATTTTCCATTCAGCTAGGAAGAAGCTGATGCTTAGACTGTGAATGAAAAGAGCACCCAGTGGTGTTGCTAATTCTTGTTGGAGCCAATGTAGGATGCAGCCTGGGATGTTATTGGTCCCATACATGCTGTGTTTTTGGCTTTAAAGAGGGCATTTATGACCTGCTCTTTAGAGATACAAGGTAGGGGACAGGTGGTAGGGATGTCATGGGGGTACAAGTGGCAGGGACAGGGGAGTGGCATTTTCACAGAACCTGTCAGCCAACAAGCCAACAGGTCAGCTATGTCCACAGGCTCAGTGTATGTGGTATCATTGACTACCAGTTCGGCACAAATCTGGGCCTTTTCTTTTAGGTTACTGATGTAACTACAAAACACCTCATGGCTGTCTTTAGTTGAGGAAGCTAATTGGGATTCATAGTTTGCTTTCGGGGACTTCACAAGCAGTCTTATTTGCTTGTTTAAGAAAGGACTTTCCAAGACATAGTTTTACGTTTATGGTAATACAACTGATTACAAGAAATAATAGAGGTGAGGATATTGTGGCGAGCACTCAATTTGCTGAGATGAAATGGATTGTTAAGCTGAAAGCTAAGAGTTTGCCTGGTTTAAATGGCACTGTTCCTCTAAAGCCAGCACTCAGAGCAAGGAGATTGCTTAACTGATACTATGTGTCCATTGGTTGATTCTCTATGCCTTGTGGTTTCCTTAGTGCTTTTAAGTGTTGCTTTGCTGTGTGCTTTTAAGATCTGAAGAAGGGCTTTTGCCTGAAAGTGCTTATCTTTTGTATTTCTTTTTTTTTTTTTTTTTTTTTTTTTTTTATTAAAGTTTTTTTATTTTCAAGCTGGCTGTGGTGGCCATATCATTTACTTTGGTTTTACAAACAAAAACAAACACTATCTGAGAAGAACACACAGAAATGGGAGTTCATTAACATGTGAGCATTAAAAGTAGCATGGAAACATCTGAATGGAAGTAAAACAATAGTAATGTAGACTTCCTGAGATAGTTTGCTTTTACAATAGTTGGGATACCTAATCACTGCTGACCTATAAGCTGATAATTATTTTGATACAGAATGTGGTTTAACAATAAAAGCTGTCATCTATAAGTAAATTTTAATTGAGTTACTAGTTGTCAAGAGACTACATAATATTAATCATTACTTTCAGTAATGTCATTTTGGAAACACTAAGAGCATATATTTTCCTTTCTCTCTCTCAATATAAATTTCATATATATATATATATATATATATATATGTGTGTGTGTGTGTGTGTGTGTGTGTGTGTGTGTATGTATCTACAGATGTGTATACATTTCCCTATACTGCTTAATATGGCATTACCTTCCCTTTGTATGTAGCTTTTACAGCATATATATATATATATATATATATATATATATGTATATATATATATATATATATATATATATATATATATATATATATATATATATATACACACACACACACACACACACACACATATATATATATATATATATATATATATATATATATACATATATGTATGTATATCTATATCTGAACAGCAAGCGAGCTTATTGTTGTAGATTGTGGCACAGTGAAGATAAGGGAATATTCCCTTTTCCCCACTATAGTGCGATCTCGGAGTTAGAATATATAAGTAGCAGGGATGTGGTGGTGCAGCACCCTCACATGGGGGTGCAGGGGGTCTTCCCTCCCCTGCATAAATGTGTTTAGTGTAGTTTTTCTTTTTCTTTTTCTTTTGGTATTCATTGAAAAGGTTTTTTGTAAAAGTGCATTTTCAGATAAATGCACTTTCGTGAAAACAGACTCGATGAATTGCCTTTCGGAGAAATGTAAATTCGGTGGGTCAAAGTAGACCCGTCTGTGTGTGTGTGTGTGTGTGTGTGTGTGTGTGTGTGTGTGTGTGTGTATGTGTGTGTGTGTGTGTGTGTGTGTGTGTGTGTGTGTGTGTGTGTGTGTGTGTGTGTGTGTGTGTGTGTGTGTGTGTAGATCCACACACACACACACACACACACACACACACACACACACACACACACACACACACACACACATCAAATATATATGTGCATATGTGTTTATTGTGGCTGAGATACTTGTATCTCCATGGAACTTTTCAGCAATGCCATCGATAATGGCAAAACCTATGTCCATAAGTGCACTGTGGGTAGTAGTAGTAGCAGTAGTCCTTTAGATCCCTTCAGCAGTAATTCAAGTATAGGCATGGACATTTACCTAGGGCTGATGTGGTTTGGTCATGAGGGAAAAGCTTAAGTGATCAAAGCCACCCAGCCTTAGGTAAATCCTGCATTACCCACTTCTGAACACAAGTCATTGCTATTATACAGTGACATTTATAAAAAAAATGTCTTACCTTTTCTAAATAATGTCATTCTATAACTGGACTTTAATACACCTTCACAATTATCCCATATAGGCTACATCTAAAGTATGTATTGTGCACACTGAGTGGGTATGTTCTGATATGCAGGACCCAGTATCTGCCACTTTCACTTTTAAAAAGTCAGAGGTAATTCTTGAATATGCATCTTATACAGTTGAGTGAACAAAGTGGATATTTTTACAATCTACTCAGTTGTTTTTATTTGGTTTTAACATTTTATAGGTTACGTGTCATAATTCCTATTATCCCTCTACAGATGCCTTCATGCCGTGGGAAATGCTTTTTTTCTTCCAGAATATGTGGAACAAACTGTCTAAATGGCAGTTTCTGGCTATGACCATTTTTGTCAAGTTAATGCTGTTTCATACATAATTTGTGTTTTACTTGGTTTAGTCATGTGATCTGCCTGCTACACTTTATACTGTTGGTAATGCTCAGATTAAAATTGACAGTCTGATTGTTTTATCCAATCAACATGTACATTTTTGAATATTAACTATCCTTTGTTGAATAATTTGCACGTACTGACACCCAGGTTTGTACTTCAGGAATACATACAGTCTGAAGAGGTCACCAAAAAGGAGAAATGTGTGTTAGCCCCTATAATATTCAGCCACCACAGATTGATATGACAATTTTTGCCAAGGGCCTTCAAAGTCCTTGAAGAATCATGGGCTACTGATCAAATACACAGAACTAGAGATACTAGCGCCTATCTCTTTGATATGTTCAGACCAGATTTATCATTAAAAAAAATGGTCTGGACCCAGTGACTGCAGTGGCTTAAGAAATACCTTGGGGAGGCAACTACTGCTGTTTTTGGAGGTTCTATTCATTTTTAGGATTTGTTTAGCCAATGCATGGCACAGCTAATTCACTTTGGTTTTGCTGAGGTTCACATCATGACACTACAGCACTTCCACTTAATTTGCTTCAGCTGAGCCTGGTGAATTTTGAAGAAGCCAGAAGACAGTCCAGGGGAATATTTGATGATATTCCTAAACACTCAAACCAAGTACAACATCTTTACTACAGGTCTATAGCATGCGTTAGAGCAGGGTTAGGAAATCCTACTTCACGAAAGTTGCCCTGACCTTGTAGACTACTATTACTACTACACTAAAGACATCCAAATTCCATACAGAAGTAATGACTTGTGCTTGTGAACACAGTTTAAGACAGGCTACAGCATGCATCTGCTTTCCAAAGTATGTTAGTCACCCAAAAAGGTCTGCATTCCAGGTCCTCTAGAAGTAGTGGGACTACCTCCTCATCTCAAAAGCTGCCAAAATTACTCCAGTACCACACGCATCTTAGTGTGATTAGAGCTCTTGCCATAGACTTTTCTAATCCCAAAACAGATCATATCAGCAGAAGAAATGCTGGTTTGTGGCTTCCCCATTCTGTCACATTTCTGAGACAGTTTCATCTTCTACATCCAGCATAGCCATGACTGGAATACTACCCCTACTTACTACACCCAGCTTGGTTACTAGTGGTGACAGGAATGCCATCAGCCTGCCTCTACTCATCTTGGCAATGATCAGGGGTAGACATACCTCCTTTGCCAAACACACACAGTAGTACAGCAGTCCTGCCAACGATCAGTCTTCCCCACTCATCATCTTTGCAGCCCCATCACTGCATAATGTGTGCATCTCTTAAATGCTGCAGCAACTGCATCCACATGCTGCATTGTTGTTCACTGGTTTACAAGCAGATGTGTCCAGTATGCACAATGCCTCTTTTCAGAAGTTACCGAAGAGCACTGTTTGATAACGTGACTTTTGTTCAGTCACGCAGTTTTCTAGTAATGACTAAGAAATCAAACCCAGGACTACAGGAGGAAGCCTTTTTCTGGGTCACAGATATAACCCTTTGTGCTTCTGTACCTGGATTTTGCTATTCTGTCAGAGCTATAAAATCATCCTGCTGTACCACTTAAATATGATATTTAAGACTAGCTTATGCATCCTTTATCACTTAACGTTGTACTATCAGTAATTTAGAAGTGCTTTGATGCAGTGGAGGTTTGATGGTAATCCACTCCCATTCTCACATCCCTGCCTTGCCTTTGTCTCTGGCCAGCTTGTTCCATACCACAACCACTTGCTAGAACAAGGCTGGTATAGTCTACTTTACCAGCTGTGTGTGTCGTACCAGCTGCATAATTACTAGCAGCTTACGACCACTCTGTCATAGTTCCCCAGCTGATGTGGTTGTCTAGCAGCTGCTCATTTAATAATCTGTGGCACTTCCCGCCCTTTAGGTGAGCCTGCCTCCCACCCCCACCACCATCCTGCACATCATCATTGTGAATAACATTGGCCAGACCTTCACAATTTGCCCATGGGAAGAACGTGTTGGAAAAGCTTAAAGGGAAAATGGAGTGGAGGAGGGGTTATTTCTTGGACAGCTATGCTAGTTTTATTTATTTAATTAATTCATTTACACAGGGAAGATGCACTTAAAATAGCAGCATTCTTCAAATGCCAGTGGCTCAAAAGCAGTAAAGAACTGAATAATTCATAGAATGAACACTAATCAGTTTTTATTAAGAGTAGAATAATGTAAGGGTTTGACTACATTTTGGCAGCTTGTTCAGCAAACAGAAATGCATTAGGTTAGCTGAGTGGTCTCTGTGTATTATTACATGTAATGCTTAACCTTAGCTAGGTTCGTATGTGCCAGTGTTGTTGTCTGGCCTGGATCTTCACAGCTAGGTTCGTATGTGGCACTGTTGTTGTCTGGCCTGGATCTTCACAGCTAGGTTCGTATGTGGCAGTGTTGTTGTCTGGCCTGGATCTTCACAGCTAGGTTCATATGTGGCAGTGTTGTTGTCTGGCCTGGATCTTCACAGCTAGGTTCATATGTGGCAGTGTTGTTGTCTGACCTGGATCTTCACAGCTAGGTTCGTATGTGGCAGTGTTGTTGTCTGACCTGGATCTTCACAGCTAGGCTCGTATGTGGCAGTGTTGTTGTCTGACCTGGATCTTCACAGCTAGGTTCGTATGTGGCAGTGTTGTTGTCTGGCCTGGAACTTCACACAGGCAAACTGTGCTCTCTTGAAGTAGAATATTTGGTAGTGTGAACTCCAGCCATTGCATAATTTGTTGAAGTCTGTAACTCCACATTTGTAATTAAAATGCTTCCACAGGGAGAAGATCAATATAGTTGAAGTTTTCTTTTTAAACAGATTGTTCTTAATGTTCTGTTATTGCAGTATTGTGGAAAGGCTAATAATGATGTATAGCAAATTTAAATAAAAATATTAATTTTTGCAGGGTCCCCCTGGTCCTCCAGGCATACCTGGTCAAAAAGTAAGTAATAAAGTCAATTCAAATATTTTATATTAAATATTACTCCAAACACTTGTTATTTATGGTTATGTAATACTTTCCCAAAAATTTAATCTATTTATGTAATTTCTTGACAACAGGGCAACATGGGCTTGTACTTTCAAGGAGAAAGGGGAGAAAAAGTAAGTACATTTTAAAAAAATATATTTATTGTATTCAGATATGTTTTCATTTATTTATAATATAAAACATAGGAATCAAAAAATGATAACACCATTCCAGACCAGAAAATATTTGAGGTGCATTTAATATGTTCATATGTGTCAGGTTGTCTTAACATTTTTGTGTTCCTAAATTTTTTATGATCCACAAATTCTGTACCAAAAGTTATTGATTCTATTATGGATACTACTGCTACGTGTATGCATGTACTAGATGCTATTTCTTTTTTTTATTATTTGTGCCGCTGTGCCTGCACACCATCAAGCCTTGACAGTGCCTGTTCATGTCTCTATTCAAGGTAGTCCACCTGAAGCTACTTGCTAAATACCCCTTCCCCCTACACCAGTGTGATATTCGACACAGTGCTGCCCTATTTCAAGCTCTACGATTCCAAGATATGTTAAACTAAACTAAACTAAAAGTTAAACTAAAACTTGCACATTAATAATTGCTAAAACATCCTGAAAGCATTTCATTGTAGTATCAAAAAGAAAAAGTTAACATAAGTCTTCAAAATTCCTTAGAAATCTTTTCTACCGACATTCAAAAACAGTTTTAACATAGATCGCTTTCATCTTCTTCGTGGTTTGTGAATTAAGTGAGAAAAGCAATTAAAATTAAAAGTTAAATAATAATGTATAACACTGCATTTTTTGGGCTAAAAACAATACATATTATTTAAGAAAATATAGTACAAAAAACTGCTACGAACACTCAGTATGTCTCTAGTTAAACTCAAACACTGTGCATTAAAAAGTTACAACCTAAAAAGGCTAAACTGTCATGAAAATCATGCATATGCTATACAGAATGTAGTTCTGCTGTTTATTAAAAAAAATGAACATTAGTCTACCTTTTAAAATATTCAGAAGTTAATCTATCTGAGCCAGCTAAGATAAGTAGCATTCAACCCCTCACTAATATGAGTGCAGTTATTAAAACTGTCCATGTTTGCACTAAAAAAATTATAAACAAGAATTATTAAAATGTCATGACATCTGGGGAATAGGCACATACTGCTCTAATGTGGTTCTACAGTAATCAAAAGTCCTAGTTATAAAAAATGTGAGAAAGTATCTTATGAATGTGCCGATTCTAGTAACAGTACAAAATGAAGATATAATTAGAGTAAACATTTAAATATTTAAAAATTATTATAAACAGATAACTATTTGTATACAAATGTATCCGCTAAAACAACATTACTAATTAATAAGCCACTACCATAATATTAAATTTTAAAATTACATTTTAAAGTTAATAGTTAATAAAATGTTTGATAATTGCAAATAACAAATCAATGCAAATAAATAAATAAAGTTCACTCCTTCAGTCTTGTAAACAATGTGGCAACTTTCTTAACTCTAGTACACTTTTCAGTGAGCAGTAATAGTTTAGTCCAAGCTTTCTAAAAGAGTTCAGCATTAGTTGCCACATAAGTTCTTGGTTTCTGAAGTGTTTGGGATGTCTCCTTCAAGTTCACTAAGGTCTATGTGATCAAGTATTTGAAATTTAAACCCAAGAGAGTCTTCCGTGGAGTTGAAGGTGTCTGGTCAGGGCATTGTTTCTACATTTAGACCAGATCTCCAAAAGATGACTCAAAATCTTTCATTTCAGTTTATTAACAACATATGAACAATTACGGGAACACTCCAAACAGAGTTAAAGTATATATAAGTTAAGCATATAAAATGTATTATGCATTTCACAGACTTAACAGTTTAAAACAGGTAAATTAATGAACTGCAATTGTTTACTTGTGAAACCCAGCCATCAGATTTCCAGCTTTACAGAGCATATTTTTATTCATCATTAACAAACGTAATCGCTTTTGCAGGGGAGCAAGCCCCTGCACCCCACAACCCCACTATTTAAATATGAAAACTCCAAGATCGCATTAGTTTGAGAAAAATGCTAAACTAAGATTAGACAATGAATATTCATGATGTCACTGGCAAATCTGCATGGCATGACAATTATGCATTATCTGCATGCTACGTCACAGACACTATGCATGTCAATCACTCTGGCCACGCCCATTTCTACATGAAATGACTTGTGGGGTAGTATTGTAAAATAACGCCGAACATTTTTCAGGTGCAACCTCTGTTGCTCTGCCATTGTACTTCACTATTTTCTAGCTTGAATCGTGTACGATAACATCTATTTCCCTTCTCAATAAACATATAGTCTCTCTGAGTATGTATATGTCCTATGAACATGAGTTTGCATGTGTGTGTGTGTGTGTGTGTGTGTGTGTGTGTGTGTGTGTGTGTGTGTGTGCCTGTGTGTGTGCATGTGTATATATTTTTATGCATTTGTTTGCTTTTATAAAAAGATGTCCCTTTTGTGTATTGCAATAATATTTTGTTCACATTACCTAAGTGTAACATCATTACGTGTATAGTGGTTGACTGTAGGACATGTCAGACATTGGGAATAATGAAGTATAAATGTCCGTATACTTTATTTTTAAACAAAAACATCAGTCATCAGCTATTAATTACTGTATTGATGTTGTGATGTAACTTTAAAAATATGTTTATTAACTTGACATTTTTATTAATTTTAATGCACGTAAACACACTAGGCCCCAAACCTTTTTCAAATAATGCAAAATGAGAAAGATAAACATAACTTGGAAATAACTCCAGCCCATCTAAATGCCCCAAAATGTAATAATGCTGAACTTCTGATTGCATACCTCAAAGTCAAACAAAAGAAATTTATCTCATCAGTATACATCCCAGCAGGCAACAACATTACCACATTCAAAAATCCCTGCACTGGCTATCTGACAACATCACTCATGAAATCTTCATATTAGGTGACCTAAATATAAATTGGCAATCCATAGACAGCAGCATCCCCAAGGGTGTCATTCACCTATTTGGTTTCACCCAACTAATAAGCTCCAATACCAGAATGAACAAAAGTGCTAACAGGCAGTCCACACTGGACTGGATATTGACAAACAAGCCCTATAATATAAGATCTTCTGATCGCTTAACAGATACTGTAAGGGATCACGTCCCAACCTAAATAATCAGACAACAACATGGTTCACCCAAACAAATAATGTATAAAGTATGCAATTTAGCCACATTTGCCAAAGACACATTTAATACAGCTCTATTCTACTACAACTGGAATGTATTAAGAGTAATGCCCCTAGATGAATCATTTACTCAATTCAATTACATATTCCTAAAGTGCTCAACGATTTAACACCAGGTAGGACAAGTAAGGTAAAATATAACACAGCATTATGGCTGACAAAAGAAACCAAACAGCTCATGTGCTGCAAAGAGGTAAAGCATGGAAAGAATGTATAAGAATAAAACACAACACGCCTACCAACATTTTAGATATCAGAAACCATACCAAGATCCTTGTTAAATCTGAAAAGAAGTCATACTACAGTACTCTCCAAATATAAAAGCACCAGAACAACCCCAAGCTTTTTTGGTCCTGTCTAAATAAACTGTCATACCCTGCCCCCCATACCACTGCACCCTGTCCTTCTACTTCAAAGAGCAAACAGTCCACTGCCACTCAGTTCTACACTCATTTTTTCCAGTCAGCTCTATCACTAATCAATGACCACCTCACTTAACTCCTCCAACTTCCACCTGTTCTCAAAAGCAACACACTGTCTTTTAGTTTTCAGCCCATCCCAACAGCAACCATAAAAAATACTAGATAAATCAAAAACAACAACCTCAGCTGCCAATAACCTTCCCAAAACAGGTGCAGAAACATTATCCTTCCCTGTCTCCATTCTGATCAACTGGTCAATAAATGAAAACTATGTCCCATACATCTGGAAACATCCATTAATGTACCTCCTCACAAAGGAGGTACTTCAACAGAGTTAAAAATATAGACCTATTGCTGTCTTATCAACCCTCTGATAAATCCTCAAGAAATGTGCTCATTCTCAGCTTATGAAACATAACTAAACACAAACTCTTCTCCAACACCCAGCACAGTTTCAGGCCCAATCATAGTACTATTACTGCCCTCCTCATCTTCCCCAACATAGTAAACCAATACAGTAATGAGGGCAACCTTGTTTCTTCACTTTCCTTTGACCAGTCCAGAGCATGTGATACAGTGTCCCACCAAAACCTCTTCTCCGAACTTGCAACACTATGTCTCACTTAACATATCCCTTTCCTGGTTTTACATCTATTTATGCAATTGTATGTAGCAACTAAATGACAACAAAACCTTTTAGCATTTCACCCATTCTCTGTTGGTGTTCCCCAAAGGTCAGTATTTGGCCCCTTCTATTTAATATTTTCATAAATAAATTTCATACCACTACAACACTTGCCACTCTCATACAATATGCCTACAATTCAGTCCATATCTGCTTTGCCCCATCCATAACAAAATTACAGGAAATCACTCAACAATCTTTCACTGACATTGAAATATGGCTAAAAAGTTCTAACTTGCTGCTTAATGTAAAAAAAACAAACTTATGCTATTTATTCCAAAACATGTCCTTAACCAGAAACACATTTCATATTACCTCAACTAATAATACAAAAATAGAAACCGTAAGGCAAACTAAACTACTCTGAGTCATAATAGATGACAACCTCAAATTTGATCGCCACATACTTCATTCCATCAGGAAAACTCACCAAAACTCAACTCTCTCTAAAGGGTCAAGCACAACCTGACAGATAAGCAAGGATCACCTTAGCAGCAACATACGTCCTTCCTTCTCTGTTACATGCTTCCCCTAATCTTACAAATATCAGCACTATGTATAAAACTAAACTAGCCTCCTGCTACTATAAAATAGCTACATTTGCAACCAACCAACCTTATAAAACACTCCACAGCCTTGGATTAAAACAATTAAACTGGCTTGAACTCCCAAACCAGTTGACATACACACAACTAATCATTGGCCACAACCTATTGTATTCTCCAGACAAATGCCCAGTATTTTAAAACACTTTACTGTACTATTCACCACTAGAGACCTTCACTCTAGCAATAAACTTTAACTATGTATCAGTAAGGCATCCAACATTACTGGAGACTCTGTCCTCTCTCATTATGTATCAAAACTCTGGAATGAAATCCCCACACAGTTAAAACAGACAGAAAACTTAAATCGTTTCAGAACTTTGCAACAGCATCTATACCAAAGATGTCTCTCTTTTCCTGCTCAGCTGGCTAGCTGTACTCAGATTACTTTTGTGTAACTCTCACAGCCATTTTGTTTCTCAATCTTTAGTACCTTATTGCTGCTGCCCATCCTCTACGTACTTCCTAAAATCTTACTTAGCTTCCTACACTTACACCACAACACTAACAACCATTCCTTCTCTGTCTTCCTTCTTATTTCCATAACTTTCATGTTTCTCTCACATCATTGTTAAGCTATATTTTACTTGACTGTAAATTATTACAAAACTCAAAAGCAACCCCCATCTGATCTTTTCCCCTCCAGCCATTGTGCTATAAATACAGTAATTATATGTTATTTCTATATTTAATAATTAGCCAATTTATGTTAATTTCTTTTTGTTTTTTTGTGTTAAAATTCTCTGTTCATATAAAAAAAAGATAAAATATTTAAAAATCATGTAAACCAGCTCATGTATAGACATTTTTACTCTGCAATTAAAAAAAAGTAAATCATGTGTAACTTAAATCTGGAACTTATGGTAAAAAGGGAACCTGCATCTGTGGTAACCAGTATAACATCATTCATACTGTTTTTGCAAGACCAGGCTAAGAGTTGCATCAAAAAATGCTTAGTGTCTCCAAGTATAGTATTTGTCTTATCAATAATAGGGCATAACATGCTTTTCAACATAAATTGGCAAAGGTTCAGTCACCCACCCATGGCTCAAAACAATGGGTCTCATGGGTGGGTTATTCAGACACTTGTGAATCTTAGGAAGGCCATAGAGTATTGGAATAATATGAAGTTCAGCCACAAAATAAATATACACATCTCTGCATATTACACCTTCCATTAACAGCTCATGAATGCTACTATGTACACTCTGACCAACCTTAGAAATGCCACCTTTATGGCATTCGGCATAAGTATCAACATCAATTAGCATTAAAAGCATACTGTCAAGTTATCTGATAGTATCCATAAGTACGATGGCACCACCTTTATCTGTAGGGCTCACATAATCATGTTCATTTGAAATCAGCCCAAAAGCACTTTAAACTGAATGTCTGGACGGTTTATAAAATATCTTCCAATGTTCCTGTCTCATGAACTCATGTCACATTCACAAAGCTTTAAGAATGCCTCAGTCAAAGGAAAGTTGGTCTGAACAAACTGGCTATGCTTCCTAAAACCAATATGTTCATAAGCATCATTGCCATAAAGAATCCTAAGGGAAATCTTGCAAACAGAGTCTTAAGTCAATGAGGACCTATATAGTACATACAAGCACACTTAAATTGTTTAAATGTATATAATTAAGAGAATGTTTACTGCAAATTAAATCAAAAAACTCTAAATTCTACTTATTATGCTAACCATAGCTATTCTAATGAAGAAAACCAAACCATCTACATACTACATACTACAAGCAAACTATAATAAATCAGTTATTTATTTTTAAATGTGTATCTGGATTTGATGCCATGAAGAAATGCCCAGATTGATATAATATTTCAGTAAAAGTCACTGCATTTCTTCTGGTAATTTAGTCATCACTATCTCAACTTTTAACAAGTCGACACTGCAACAGTTTTGCACATCTGTCCATTTTGTTTTAACCAAAGAAAAAAACTCTCTTAACAAATGCATTGGATGTTGGTAAAGATAATACCCTAACAATTACTGGATACAGTGCAGTCAGTTTGATCACTTCTCTGAAAGGCTTCAACCAGTTTTTTACTGGTGATAAGCCTGTGTTACATAATTTTTGAAGAAAATGCTTGATTGTTAAATAGTTTTGGAAAAGGCTGTCTTTATCTATGTCCTGCAGACTCAGGCAGTGGTCACATTAAGTAATTCTCTGAATGCAAAGGGCTCAGTTAATAACGTGCAAAACAAGTAGTTGTTTTCACTAAAATCAGACCACTGTTCTAAGTACTTGATTGATGTCTGCAAGAACAAGATGAAGTCTCTTTTCAGCATGTTAAAAGACGTGCTAACTAATGAGTTCGTAACTGTCCTATGTTTTCCTCCAAAGAAAGCATCTTCTTCTGTTGCCTGCAGATTTTCTCAAGAGAAACTTTCAATGAAAATGTCTCCATGGCAGTAGGTGTTTTTCTTGAATAAATTTATGTACGGATTAAAATAAATGGGAAAAACACTGATAAAGTGGAGGTAATGGCGGCGGGGGGGGGGGGGGGGGCAGTTTAGCTAATGTATTCTCCCCAGGCTGATTGTCTGAAATGTGCAGCCACATGTGCCAAGGGTTTTTCTCTTCTCCTTGGGACAAGAAATATGACTGGACCACTGGGAGATTTGTTATTTCTCTATCAATGGCTGGCAGTAGTGACAGCCACCTTGCTGGCACATACCTTAGGAGATTCTCAAATTCCATTCCACAGAACTCAAACAAGTCTTTCAAGTCTGGTCCTTGTGGCAGAACCTGAGAAATGACTGAAACATTTCATCACAAGCACATCCACATCATAAGATAGTTGTGTTGCAGCTTTTTTGGTTGCATTGTGAATTATGTGGGCACCACAGTTAGCCTTCTGGTGTGATGGACACTTTTCTTTTAACTGCACAAAAGATCTACGACCAATAAATCTAAGCACAGTAAGAAGTTCAGATACAAAATAACACACTGGACTTGTAGAAACGCTATTTTAACAAAACAAAGCTTTCAGGAACACAAATCCCTTCATCAGTGAATAAAAACAATGTCAAAACTTCCATTTAAATACTAAAACAAGCAAGATCACATGGTATAAGCCCCCTAATAAGAATCTTCTTCTTTCTTTCGGCTTTTCCCGGTTAGGGGTCGCCACAGCAGAACTCTGGTCTGCTAATGATTGGCAGTAGATTTTTATGGTGCTGAGGTGCCAGCCCGACGCCCAACCTTCAACGAAGGCATGCCCATTCACACATGTCTTTCAAACGCCACTCGACCGCGGGAAGGACATGCAGACTCCACACAGAAGGCGCTCCAGCCGAGAATTGAACGGGAAAACCTCTTGCTGTGAGGTGTCAATGCTACCACTGCACCACCGCTGCTCTAAGCCCCCTAATAAGAATACAGACATAATTAAAAACAATCAACACATCAAAAAGCAATTAATACAAAGTTAAAGTGCACTTAGTAGCAGCTTACTTAACAGACATTTGCTTTAACCTCAAAACTGGTCTTAATGTAACCATTGTGTTTAAACCAGGAAAATAATCAGCATTCAAACACAAGATCCATTCATACTCCATCAGTTCTAACTTGTTATTATAGTCACCTCATCTTATATTTTTTGCCAAAGTTTGCATCACTCTGAACCTATATGTATGCTCTGGACCACTATCTAAAGCATACTTAGCAAGGGGATTAGTTAATACCTTCCTTCTGATATCTGAATGATACTCAATAATGTGGCACCTTAACTCCTAGATGACTTTCCTACGTAGAAGGAGGGACAAGAAGAACAAGTCACTAGATATACTATGAAAGATGTGTTGCATGTAGCAGAGAACTTAAACAAATATTTCTTTTCAGTTACTGGGTGAATAAACTCACTCTCCTGACTTATAAACTTACAGCTAGAACAATTTAGACATGGAACAGTTCCTTTCTTATTAAAATTTACATGGGGAATAGTTAACTTCATATCCTTGTAACAGAGACATTGTTTTAAATTCTTGCAATTCCTCAAAGTAAATTTGGGGCTATACTTATCTATGTCTGGCATTGCTTGTAGTATAACCAATCCTTGGCAATGATATCCCTTACAGCATGTGAAGCTCTACTGTAGCTCATAGTATACCTAAGCTCTAAGTTTTGATTACTACTGGCTATGTTGCTCCCATCTATTGAATTCGAAAGTAAGGTTTAGCACTATTGTCACTTTCACCTAAAAGTTCTCGTTTTATGTTTTCCAAAAGACGCTCATCATAGCCCCTTATTTTAAAGTCAGACATCTCATTCATTTGACACATCAGTATTATTCCTACTAACTCTCAAAAGTTGACTTTTTACATTTCCCCTAAATATATGCCCGGGTGTATACTCTTCTGAGGTAGGTACTTATTCGCCTCAACATCTTTTTTTGTAGATTGTAGTATCAATTATATTCCCATTCTTAATCAGGGAAACATCTAAGAACTGTATATTGTCCTTAGACAAGTTCATCTTAAATTTCAAAAAGTTTGTCGTGGTGTCTATGTAAGACACAAACTTAAGCAATTCCTGTTCATTGCCATCCCAAATTAAAAATACATCATCCACAAACCTCTTTAAGAATGTAATCTTGTTATAATACCATAAATCATTATTAAAGATAAATTCAGATTCATATCTACTCAGGGCTAGATTTGCATAGGAGTTTGGCTACAGATATCCCCTGAGGTCTGACAGAAAAGTTGCTTATCAAACAAGAAAACATTAGTGGTAAGGACGATGTCTAGCAACTCACAGATAGTTTCTGTCTTGGGATATGTCTCCCATGCCTAACCATACTCTCACATACTGCCTCTATTCCATAGTCATGAGGGATGACAGTAAAAAGAAAACTGATGTCTAAGGTAACAAAGATAAAGTCTGTAATTTGATTCAAAGAGTGCCAAACATAAAGTTTCTGAAAAAAGTCCCCAGTTTCTCGTATAAAACTTCTTACATCTCCCAATAAAGGTTTCAGGGTACTTACCAAATACAACGAGATGGGTTCTGTGACCCATCCCTTTCCAGAGACTATCATTGGTGGACATTTCAGATTTTTATGCACTTTGGGGAGTCCATAATGTACAGGAGTTAAGGGGCAAGATATAGTAAAATAATTATATAATTCTAGTGTAATATCACCCATCGATTGCAAGTCATAAACACAACTATTCACTCTAAAAATCAAATGTTTAAGAGTTTCAAGATCAATTTTATGAAACACAGTATCATCAGAAAGTAAATCCTTCATCAACCCAAAATAATCATTTTTTACTTATGTATTAGCTGGATGAATTCACAGCTGCTACTGAGACTCTTAACAACACCCCGAATACTTTGAAAAATCCAGACCAGTTTTCAGTGGGCGCCTCGGCTCCAACAAGCAATGTAAGTTAAGTCATAGCTGTGAGAGAGATGCATAGCTCTGAGAACACAGACAATGTCTTACAACAGACATGGGCATCTTTTTTATTCAACTTACCAGAGCGAGTTACAGTAAAACAACACAGTACCTCCAGGAGTCATTTGAGAGGGAGGGGAACCAAGGAAACTAGAGAGTCTCATGCTCCATTGTCAAGGAGCAGAACTGCCAACAACCGGAATGTAAACAGTCAGTGATAAATCTCTCTAGCTTTGAATTAAGCCCAGTGGAGATATCATTGTTTGAAAAAGGCTTACAGTTCATACTTTCTGCTATTGACACTTTAGATAATGCTTTCACTGATCTGAAACTTTTGTAAGAAATTTGTCTTTGAAACTGTTATTTAAAGACACTGAAGCTGCCAAACCATTGTATGAGAAATGTAGTGCTTTTATACCAGTGTATCTGCCTGTTTTGCTTGCATTTTATAATGTTTGTGAGAAAGAAATAAGGGATATGTATGAAAAATGAGTGTGGCCAAGAAAATATAATCTCACCAAAGAAGAGTGTTCTTCTTTACTGCTATTGCAGAATGAGCCTACCATTGTGATTAAACAAGCAGACAAGGTGGGTACTGTTGTTATTTTAAGTAAAACTGACTCTCTCCATTTTTGAATATGTACTTGGGCCTCAACTTTGTTCTTGAAAAACTCACTCTTTCTCTTTTGAACAAGTATCCTCTGCTTCTCTCAAATTATGTACTTGAAAAAACACACTTCTAATAGCCCTTTTATCAGCTACACAAGTCCCTGAGCTCCAGACCCTGATGGCATCCCCTCCCTTCCTTACTTTTCACAAGGAGATAGTGTCTTTGAGAGCCGACCCCCTAGTTTGTGCCTAAAGTAGTAAATGAGTTATCCGTCAATCAGGCCATCAATCTCCCTGCCTTCTTCTCTAATCCTCAGAATAAGGGAGACAGAATCCTGCACTCACAAGGTGTGCACAAACAGTTCATACTCTACCTTGACCAGAAAAGGCAATCCACAAGACTGCTCAACTGATTGTTTCCTTTCAAGAAACCAGGCTAGGTAGCCCATTTTCAAAAGAAATCATTTTTAGCTGGATTTCTCAATTCACTGCCTTCAGCAACACTTAACATGACAAATTCTAAGCTTCAACCTTGGGAGCACATTCTGTCAGAGCAGCGGCCTCATTTGGAGCCTTTTTACAATGGCATAGATTCAAAAACTATACTAGAAGCAGCTACTTAGTCATCTGTGTTTCCTGTTCCCAAACATTACAAGGTAGATGCCTTTTCTAAATCTAGTGCTTCCTTCGCCAGATCAGTCCTCTCTAGACTGCTTGATAGCTCCTCTATATCTCATCCAGCCATTCTTTGCATTGCTGAAGCTCTCCTGTATCTCATCCAGCCACTCTTTGCATTGCTGAAGCTCTCCTATATCTCATCCAGCCATTCTTTGCATTGCTGAAGCTCTCCTGTATCTCATCCAGCCACTCTTTGCATTGCTGAAGCTCTCCTGTATCTCATCCAGCCAATCTTTGCATTGCTGAAGCTCTCCTGTATGTCATCCAGACACTCTTTGCATTGCTGAAGCTCTCCTGTATCTCATTCAGCCACTCTTTGCATTGCTGAAGCTCTCCTGTATTTCATCCAGCCACTCTTTGCATTGCTGAAGCTCTCTTGTATCTCATCCAGCCACGCTTTGCATTGCTGAAGCTTTCCTGTATCTCATCCAGACACTCTTTGCATTGCTGAACCTTTGGGAATCACCCACAAGTTTAGAATACTGCAGCAGTGATCTAAGTAAGGACATAGTACAGTTGTGTAAGAAGTTAGGAAAACAGCAGCTATCCTATGATCGTTATTTCACTATTCCTTCCCACCTTATCTTCCCCCTTTTCTCTCTTTCCATGCCTTTTCACATGGATTGGGGGGTGGATTTTCTGCCCTTTCCCCTCTTAGCTGACCTACTAATCCACTGGTGTCTACAGGATTCCTAGCTTGAAATAGTCTGATGTTTTATGCTCCTGCATCCACTTTTGTACACTTATTCCCTCAGGCTTAGGTCATATGTCTGTTGTATTGCTCTATGGAAGGTTTACCCGGACAGATGTCCAGGTTGTCTTGCAGGATAACCCAACAGTTTGGAATACTACATCAAGTTTACTACACGCAGTAGGACATCTGCTGTTATGGTAAGTTTTTACACAACTGTACGTTATCTCAGTTAAATGACTTTTCAAAGTGGTGGCAATTTGCTCAGTGAGGCTTCTCCACATAATGACTCTGTGATATCTTACTATAAGTTGGCTTTCTGGAAAGGGTCTTGTTTCTTATGGAACTTTATGCATAAGTAACAGCTCTACTATTACTCTTAGTCAAGGTTTGTGTTCTAGCATGGATATTGTGTGTGTGTGTGTGTGTGTGTGTGTGTGTGTGTGTGTGTGTGTGTGTGTGTGTGTGTGTGTGTGTGTGTGTGTGTGTGTGTGTGCGCGAGCGTGCATACACGTGTGTGTGTGTGTGTGTGTGTGTGTGTGTGTGTGTGTGTGTGTGTGTGTGTGTGTGTGTCTGTGTGTCTGTGTGTGTCCAAATAACATTGCCTGCCATTAGATTCTCTGTTTCTGTACAATGCTAGCAAGTTTAAATGATGTTTGTTCATTGTTTCTGTAGTGGTATCATGGATATTTTTTCTTACATCTGAAAAGTTTATACTAGGCTATCAGTTTGCAGGCTATTGCTAGCCTAGTCATAACCAAGAGCTGGAATCAAACGTTATACCCTCTTTCTGTAAGGTAAAGACCTTAACCATTATGCCAACCCCTTCCAACAGTTCTAGCCAGCAAAGTACTTGGACTTATGGTCCCATAATATACTTGCTTATTGCTTAATGAATGAACGGACAACTGCATCTTTTTGCATACACTGGATGAGGATGTATAACACTGATACAGAGTTGCATCATCCCTTAGATGTGCTAATATGTCATGCACAGCTTTTTATTAGTTTATTGGGTAATTAGAAAACTGGAGTAGTGCTTAATCTTCTTTCAGGTAAAAGCTTGCATCTAGATACTTTCCTTTATGAAAAGATAATGTTAGCTCTTAATGACACACACTATGTATTATTATTTTATAGGGTGATAAAGGTCTCACAGGTCCACGAGGTCTTCCATGCCCATTACCAGAACTTATAGAACCTCCGGTGGAGAAATTTGTGCCAGGAGACAAGGTAAAAAGACATTCATTTATTTATAAACATTAGTTAAGTTTACTCTTTGTCTTCATCTTATACCTCCAATTTCTTATACATATCAATAAGTATAAAACGTGGTCTTAGAGCGCTAACAATTTACAGGATAATTGTGAATATCATGATTTGCAATATACTGCCTGCCAGATTATATTCTAACCTTAAAAAGAACCCTGCCCTATACGTTTGGGTGGTTCAGTAAGTAGCGGAGGCTTAATGAGGGTTTATGCAACATAGGAGCCTGAAAAAAAAAAGGAAACGATTATACGTTTGCTACATATGTCAACTTGTGTTATTATTTCTACTTTGTGCATATCTGTGTGGCAGCTCTACATATATAGTAACTCCATTTTTAAATGAAGTTGCTGGTTTAAAAGCAGATGTTGATACAAACATCTCCATAGTTACAAAACACTACCATGTGGAAATGTTTTTTCCCAGAAAGTGAACTTTATTTTATTCTGCAGGTATGTGAATTTCACCAGTGGGCCCTTTTATCATATCCTCATAACAAAAGGATTAAACAGGTGTTTGAGCAGTGTGACTGTTAAACATTTGAAAACCATGCAGTGTTAGGTTTACCTGATAAATGTATATATGCAGGGTTGTCTTAGCTGGATCACAATGTATGTATGGATAGTGATCCTATAGTAATTCAAATGGATCTCAGTAATTATTTTGTGATTCCAGAATTTTTTAAATTATAGCAAATCAGAAGCAGAAATAAGGATAGCAGCCCAACATAAAAATTCAGAACTGCAACTGATAAGCAGAAAAAATAATTGTCATAGTGATCTATAACCAAAGAATAGCATAGCACAATGGAGGAGGGAATTCAACCTCAAATTACTGTCCACATACCACCCAGCATATGACAGTAGTTTGTGACAGGAGGTGTGTGTTTACTGCAGAGATAGGACAGTAGTTTGTGATAGGAGGTGTGTGTTTACTGCAGAGATAGAAGGACAGTAGTTTGTGATAGGAGGTGTGTGTTTACTGCAGAGATAGAAGGACAGTAGTTTGTGATAGGAGGTGTGTGTTTACTGCAGAGATAGAAGGACAGTAGTTTGTGATAGGAGGTGTGTGTTTACTGCAGAGATAGAAGGACAGTAGTTTGTGATAGGAGGTGTGTGTTTACTGCAGAGATAGAAGGACAAATGCATCTGAAGATGTAGCTATGAGGTACAGTGTTGGAGAGTGCTGGGGTGCAGGATGATGGACTGTGGATGTGAAGGTGGTGTGATAACATGCTGCACTAAGAAGAGAGCATTTAGTTGATACACACTTAACAATGAACTCCACCATCATATATGTTAGGAAGCCTTGTGGGGAAGACAAAAATACATGTATATCAGGTTACGTCAGACAGCCATGAGGTAAGGGTGGGGAACACAGAAAATGCATGCATATCTGGTTGTGTCACAGGGCTATGAGGTAAGGAATGGAACCACAAAAATGCATATATACTTGGTTGTGACAGAATGCAATGAGGTAAGGTGAGGACCACAGAAAATGCATATATATCTGGTTGTGCCAGAGTGCCATGAGGTAAGGTGAGGACCACAGAAAATTCATATATATCTGGTTGTGCCAGAGTGCCATGAGGTAAGGTGAGGACCACAGAAAATGCATATATATCTATTTGTGCCAGAGTGCCATGAGGTAAGGTGAGGACCACAGAAAATGCATATATATCTGGTTGTGCCAGAGTACCATGAGGTAAGGTGAGGACCACAGAAAATGCATATATATCTGGTTGTGTCAAAGTGCCATGAGGTAAGGTGAGGACCACAGAAAATGCATATATATATCTGGTTGTGTCAGAGTGCCATGAGGTAAGGTGAGGACCACAGAAAATGCATATATATCTATTTGTGCCGGAGTGCCATGAGGTAAGGTGAGGACCACAGAAAATGCATATATTCCTGGTTGTGTCAGAGTGCCATGAGGTAAGGTGAGGACCACAGAAAATGCATATATATCTGGTTGTGCCAGAGTGCCATGAGGTAAGGTGAGGATCACAGAAAATGCATATATATCTGGTTGTGCCAGAGTGCCATGCGGTAAGGTGAGGACCACAGAAAATGCATATATATCTGGTTGTGTCAGAGTGCCATGAGGTAAGGTGAGGACCACAGAAAATGCATATATATATATATATATCTGGTTGTGTCAGAGTGCCATGAGGTAAGGTGAGGACCACAGAAAATGCATATATATCTATTTGTGCCGGAGTGCCATGAGGTAAAGTGAGGACAACAGAAAATGCATATATATCTGGTTGTGTCAGAGTGCCATGAGGTAAGGTGAGGACCACAGAAAATGCATATATATATATCTGGTTGTGTCAGAGTGCCATGAGGTAAGGTGAGGACCACAGAAAATGCATATATATCTATTTGTGCCAGAGTGCCATGAGGTAAGGTGAGGACCACAGAAAATGCATATATATCTGGTTGTGTCAGAGTGCCATGAGGTAAGGTGAGGACCACAGAAAATGCATATATATATATATATATGGTTGTGCCAGAGTGCCATGAGGTAAGGTGAGGACCACAGAAAATGCATATATATATATCTGGTTGTGTCAGAATGCCATGAGATATGGTGTTAGTGTGATTGATGATGATGTAGTACTAACAGGATGACGGTGCTAGTTAGATATACCACTGTGGATAATGACTCCACCCCCCCCCCCCCATGGCTGTGAATGAGATGTGCCATAAGCTAAACTGAGGATGACGCATTGAACAGCATCATGAATGTAGAGGGGGACTTTACTCATTCTAGCTATGGACATGTGTTTAGGGGGAACTATTTTCCCAAATTACTAGCACCCAGTTAAAATAATTGTAAAAGATAAAATGTAAGTCAAATAAAAATCTAAAATGAAAAAGTAAGATGAGAATGTCAACCAAAACTCAAGAAGAAACTAAGAGAACAAAGTGCCCAAATACTGCAACCAGCAGCAACCACTAAAACTGTAAAAAAAGGGCACTTGGAGGCATGAGATGAAAGGAGACACCACTTCCAAAGTTATGAAGTTATAAAAACAATCCTTTATTAACGCTTAGCAAAATCACCATGTTTTTATCCTCTAAACACCAGGACTTCATCAGATATAATGCCATTACAAACACTGTCCTTAAATATCCTAATCCCATCACCAAAACAATTAATTCAATAAAACAAACTGAAATTTCCCAAGTTCTCATTCTGGAGATGAAGGATGCAAATAGTCATACAAAAAATACTAATAAGTAAATTATAAAACATCTGTGAATAATATAATAAAACCTGTAAAAAACAATAAATAAATCTTTTGAGAAGCCTGTAAAATATGTATAAATCTCATTAAATAGATAATATGGCCTAAACCTATTGTTTCTGTGAATGGAGGTGCCATCTAGTGGTCTGTAGTATAAATAAATTAAATCAAGTCTTAAAAAATCTGCAAAAGTGCTGAACAAGTTTTATGAAGGCTTATGTGCATCTGTGTATCTCATGGGCTTGATACCACACATATTCAAATACATCAACTGTAAGGGGGTCTATATATGTCACCTAACCATAAGAATATTGTCCTAGAATCTAGCAGCTATTAATTTTAAAATTAAAATGGGTACCAGGGATATTTATTTTATTTATTTATTTGCTTTATTGACCGGGAAAGTCCACTGGGCTGAAATGAGCCCATTTTCAGTGGAGGCCCAGGTAGAAAAGCTCCATAACACAATACAAGATAATAAAACAGAATACAAGATAATAAAACAAGAGTCTCCAAAGTGATAAACATATTTGTAATTTATATACAGTCAGGAGAAAAAACTTGGAACTTGGTTCGATTATGTAACTAGAAGTTATGAAATTAACTTTGATTCATGTCAAGGTAAAGTGTTTAATATCAAATACAGGTAAGCCATAAAAATATATATATTTATATAGTACATTTTTGAAAGGCTATGCAGATTAGTTTATATAGCATTTATTTGCAGATTAGTTTATATAGCATTTATAAAACAAGTATGAGTAACTACACTATTTTTCATATAACATGTTAGGCAAAGTAAGGTGTAAGAAGTTTTTCATGGGTAACACTTAAGAGGGGAGAAAGGATAAGTATAGGGCTAGAAAGGTCAATACTGAGTTCACGTTACTGAGGTACCGGACATGGGCAGAGCCATTGAGATGAGACAAATTGATGTAGAGACTTTTTGAATAAGGTGGTACTATTAATGTTTCAGAGAAGAGGTGGGAGAGGGTTCCAGAGTCTGGCTACAGTGAAAGAGTAGAGATTCTGATCTACAGGGAGTTTTGGTCTACTTACCTGGATGAGAGATTGATTTTCAGATCTGAGATGCCGGTTTGGCTGATAGAGAGTTAGAAGGGAGGTGACGGCTGGGCATTCTAGAGGTTTGTGTATAATTTTATATGCTGTAGATAGTTGAATGTATGTGAGGCATTGTGGGAGTTCAAGCCAGTTCAGGGATTGTAAAGAGTAGCAGGGATGGGAAGAATATTTCGCACAGGTCACAAACTTATCAATTTTGTTATAGCAGATGTCTATCTTAGTTTTTAAGCAGGACTGGATGTTTGTAAGAATGGGGGCACCATAGAGGAGAGAGGGTAGGAGAAAGGTTCGAGCAAGTCTTTTTCTTGTAGAGTAGTTTAAGAAGTGTTTATGTCTATAAAGGCTACTGAGTTTTTGGTATGTTTTTTTGATTTTGTTGTGGATGTGTTGGTCGAATGTTCTTATCATCTATGATAATGCTGAGTAACTTGGTGTGGGGAAACACCTCTATGGCAGTTTTATTGGCTGAATAGATGGTAAAGTGTGATTTATTAAGAGTGGTGTTTTTTTTTGGGTGTAAAGCTTAGGAGTTTGATTTTATTCGGGTTAAAGGCAAGGTGGTTGTTCATCATCCAAACTTCAGTGGTAGAGAAAGCATTTTGGGTCATGATAAAAAGTTTTGTTTCTGATGTGCCAGAGCAGATTATAGTAGAATTATCTGCGTATTGTACTACTGATCCATGAGTGATAACAGAATGAAAGTCATTTATGAAAAGAGTGAAAAGAAGGGGTCCCAAGATTGATCCTTGGGGAACTCCTGAGGCAGTGTTGAGAAAAGGTGAGAGGGCGTGAAGCCATTTGGCAGATTTTTGCCTGTTTGTAAGATAGTTGGTGAACCAGTCAAGAGCAGAAGTGGACAAGCCTATTTGTGAGAGCTTAGAAAGCAGGAGAGAGTGGGAGATGGTGTCAAAGGCCTTAGATAGATCGCGATCGAGAAAGAGTGCAGAGATGAGTTTTCCTTCATTGCGATTGAAGTCGACAGTGTTCAAGAAGGATAGGAGAGCAGTTATAGTGCTGTGTCCAGTTTGAAAACCATGCTGAGCGATGGAAAGGAGTTGGTTTTGGAGTAGATAATTCATAAGTTGGATTTGGGTGCATTTTTCCATTATTTTAGAGATGGGGGATAGTATGGCAATAGGGCGTAAGTTAGAGATTTCTGTGTTGTTGCTGCCTTTATGTAAGGTAATTATGTAGGCCTTTTTCCAGAGGGAGGGTACATAGCATTCTTGGGCAGATTTATTTATGAGAATACTGATGGGGTAGCTGATGGATGTGGCTGACATTTGTAGGTACTCAGGGGGTCAGTTGCTTGGGGCAGTACTACCAGGTTTGAGTTTTAGTAACAGCTTGGTAATAGTAGAAGTAGGAATAGGAGAGAAAGTAAAAGGTTGGGGGGAAGAGTCTGTAGTTGAGGAATGAGTTGTGGGATTGTTACTTTGATTAGTATGAGGAAAGGTGGCAGACAGTTTGGCTATAGTCTCTATAAAGTAGGAATTGAAGACTGAGGTGAGTTCAGCAGGAGTTTTGTCAGGATTTGGGCAAGGGTTGCTTTTGGTGCCAGGATTTAGTAGAGTAGAAACTGAGTTCCAAAACCTTTTTGGGTTATAGTTACAGCTGTTTTGGAAATGAAGATAGTATTGTTTTTTATCTTTAGTGACTAGACATTTGACTTGGTTGCGGAGCTCTTTGAAGAGTTGGAGTTCAATGAGGTTTTTGCTTTTCTGCCATTTTTTTCCATATTCTGTCTCTTACATTCATAAGTTGTTTGGTTTCTCTAGAAAGCCATATTGCATGATTTGTTTTTATTCTTTTGTTTCGAAGGGGTGCCATTCTATTGAGGATGTTTAGGAATGTTATATATTTTTATTTAAGCCCAGTGGTCTTATGGCTTCTAACAATAACAGCCAATAGACCTCGCTATACTCTATTCTGGTTTCCCATGGTCCCCCTCTTGGGTCTTGAGGTATTTATTCTAGGACAAAAAAAAAACTAAAACTAGCCTATTTGCATTCTAAAGTGTGTTTATGTAATGGAGTCTTTGTATCTTTTTTCTGTACATCATATAGGGAAATCAGAATAGCGTATAGGGAGGTCTACTGTTAGTTGGTTTTAGAAGCCAACAGACCACTGGGTTTAAGTGAAAATATATCCCTGGTACCTGTTTTAGACTCTAGGACAATATCCTTATAGTTAGGTGACATATGTATAGTTAGGTGACATATGTATACCCCCTTACAGTTTATATATTTGAATATGTATGGTATCAGCCCCTTGAGATACACAGAGTACATATAATTCTTCAGAAAACTTGTTCAGCACTTTTGCACTGATTGGTTAAGACTTTACATAATTTATTTATACTACCAATCACTAGATGGCACCACCATTCACAGAAACAATAGGTTTAGGACGTATTACCTATTTAATGAGATTTATACATATTTTTACAGGCTTCTCAGAAGATTTATTTATTGTTTTTTATAGATGTTATTATATTAATCAGAGATTTTATAATTTTCTTCTTAGTATTTTTTGTATGACTATTTGCATCCTTTATCTCCAGAGTGGGAACTTGGGTTGCTTGAGAATGAAATTTAAGATTAATTAATTGTTTTATTGGAGTAATTATTTTGGTGATGGGATTAAGGTATTTAAGAACAGTATTTGTAATGGCATTATATCTGATGAAGTCCTGGTGTTTGCAGGACGAAAATGTGGTGATTTCGTTAAGCATTAATAAAGGATTGTTTTTATAACTTTATGACTTTCACCTGGTGCCTGCACTTGCCCTTAGCCAATAGAATGAATGAATAGTATGAATACAGGTATTAAAAGGTAAAGTTTTCATTTATATTGCTCCACAAACTTGGTATGAATTGATTAAAAGATGGTGTCGCCTGTTACTTACAGTTGAAGCCAAGCCCCCAAAAATGTCAGCTGCTAGGTTCATTTAGTACTAGATGAAAATCAAGCGATTCTGGCAGATGGCAAGAGATGAACAAAGGTCCAAACTATGTTTGTTGGTGCACCATTAAGAAGACAAATGTTCCTTAAACTTCCATTTAATATTTCATCAACAACATGGGTGTTACAAAGAGCTGCTCCACAGGTAACAGAAGGCTTGGAGAGAGTTGTGAACATAAATGATACCTTTCAGCATGGTATCACACATAAACACATAACAAGAGACTGTTACAGTGGTTGAAAAGATTAGGCAGCATACTTTAAAATTACATGAGATCAAAAATAAAATAAGATGACTGATCTGAAATACATAGATAATATTTTAATGGCTGAGGAACTGAAGCATGATTCAGAAAAAATCCAAGTGGTTATATAAATTTAAAGGTTAAGAAAATTAGTCATTACAGAAGTTTCTATGAGTTATGTAGTATCTTGCAATGTTTGTACATAACTTTTTAGAGAATTCTTAAAGTGTTGTCAGAGAGTAATCTATGAAGAAGAAAATTAAAAAGTTTTCAATAAACTAATTACAGGTGCACTGGTGTTAAAGTACTATGATGTGAATAAGCCAGTTATGTTGCAAGTAGATGCTACTCACAATGTTGTAGGATTTATGATCTTACAAGTGTAGACCAGTTGCCTGTGGGTCAAAAGCATTTGTAGGTACACAAAATAGAAATGCTGAGACTGATAAGGAATGGTTGTCATTCTACAGGATATATATATATATATATATATATATATATATATATATATTTTTTTTTTTTTTTTATTTATTTTATTTATTTATTTTACATTTGTTGACCGGGCTAGTCTAGCTGGACATGTATCCGTTTTCAGTAGAGGCCCGGGGAGAAAAGCTCCAGTACAGGCAATAAACAATGATTTGGCACAATAAAATATTAATATGAGTAAACAATACAAGGTAAAAAAAGAAAATTCAATTTCAACACAAAAGAGATATTAAAAATATGAGATAAACTTATAATATGTACTACTGTATTACACTTATTAAGAAGAAACTATAACACTACTACTAATATATACTACTGTATTAGCCTTATTAAAACAGAAACAAATAACACAAGATGAAGTTAAAAAAGGTTGCTGGTAAAGTCTACTGTCTCAGATACAAATCTCAAACTATTGAAAGTGTTTGTGAGGAGCTCAGAAAGTGGAAAGGGGATGAAAATTAGGTAAATGAGGACATGGTTTCAGTCGGGATTAGCACAAGGACACAACCACTGTGCTTTAAGATGTTCTCTGATGTGTTTTTTGAAAAGAGAGGTAGATTTTTGATTAGTAATTTCTTGAGGGAGTTGATTCCAGATTTTACCTATGGAATTTGAAAATAATGAATCTCCAGCTTTATTATAAGATTTAGTGAGAGATACTAGGAGTTTGTTAGCAGAACGGAGTATATGTATATAGTTCCCCTTCAGAAGGTCGAACGGCTAAAATCTCAAAATGCATATGGTCGAAGCCATATGCTTGAATTTCAGAAGCTTGACCTTCTAAAAGGGGGAAAAAAAAAAAAAAAAAAAACAACAAAACAATGTTTTGGCAGTGCCCCCCCCCCCACACACACCCACTGCTACTTACTTATACCAACTCCAAGATCGCACTACAGTGAAGAAAGGGAAATCTCCTGTTCTGCGCTGTATGCCAATTTCCATTCAGAAGGGCGAGCTTCTGAACAGCCGTTCGACCTTCTGAAGGGGAACCATACACATATATATATATATATATATATATATATATATGTATGTATATAAACCCAAAATGTCGACTGCACGGTCCAACAAAGGTGCACGGAAAAGAAAACACACTTTCCCCAAGAAACAATCTCCAGCACTCAATAACAGGAGACACAGGCAGCACAAAGCTCACAAACTCAAGGCTTTAATGTAAACCACGATCTTCCCCAGACCGGTTTCGCTACAAAAAGCGTCATCAGTGAGTACAAAAAATACGTAGATACGTGCTATTTGTAAGAGGCACTGTAACACACCCACTTAAAGTGACAAGTGCATAAATGAATATGATCACATACATATAGCAAAATAATTAAAAATGGATAACAAATAGATAACCATATACCCTGAATCTATTTGGTTTATACAAAAATAACTATTTATATTCCCCTATACTTAAAAAAGTAAATATTGCTCATACTAAAGGTATCTGTAGATACTCTTAATATATATGTATATATACTAATAAATACATATAAAAAACATTGTATAATAGATAACAATTGACCACTAACAGTCTAATCCTAACAATTCACCATTGATCATTAAGCCTGGGTCTAAAAAGTGCGCCCAGGTTGACGATCCACCTACGTTCCTAATTAGTAAGTAGCTGATGTCGTAGGGGTTCACTAACTATATGTGATTGAAGCATATCAATACCTACAAAAATAAAATGGGATGCCTGATGAAGCATAGTATGTTTATATAGGGCACTACGTGCACGTTTACATTTAATATCGCTGATGTGTAGGGCAATCCTTTGTTTAAAACTACATGAGGTTTGCCCAATGTATTTTTTGTACTCACTGATGACGCTTTTTGTAGCGAAACCGGTCTGGGGAAGATCGTGGTTTACATTAAAGCCTTGAGTTTGTGAGCTTTGTGCTGCCTGTGTCACCTATTATTGAGTGCTGGAGATTGTTTCTTGGGGAAAGTGTGTTTTCTTTTCCGTGCACCTTTGTTGGACCGTGCAGTCGACATTTTGGGTTTGCTGTGTAAGAAGATTGCTGGTTCTTCACGGGGTAAACTACGATTGCTTTGTACCCATATACTTTTTGTTGATGCGATTGAAGGAGACTTATTGGGCTGAAGCAAAGGCTTTGTACACGATTCAATATGGCGGAATACGTGGATTTGAAGAGCTTTACGGATAACATTCTAGCCGACAAGGATGACTATTCTGTGTTTGGGCAATAATTTTCTAATCCCTTAACAATGTTGGCGGCAAGGCAAGGGACTTTGGATGATGCTACGGACATTGTGGATTGTTTCAAACTTATGGGACAGTTATCTCAAAAGGTGCGTTCTTTAGTCTGACATAATAAACTGCTAAAAGCCTATTTACAGGCTAAAGTAATACCCCGTGGCCTACGGATACATGTTGAGCCAGGGGTAGGGACTGATAATGAGATATTTATGCGGAAATGGCGGGCTATTCAGTTTACGGCATCTAGATTGTTTATAGAAACGTTGGTAGATTACTATGATACGCAGTTAATTGATCTCAGCAAACAATTGCAGGCTTGTCAAGAACGTACTTCTACATTTGTTGAAACTAGGCAATATAAGGAGCTATATTCTCAGTTTAAAAGTGAAGTGGATAAATATGACAGAGAATTACAAACCCGCAAAATGAAAAAATATACAAGGGATGTTAATGATTACAAAAACAACTTGGTCTTCACTTGGAAGCAACAAAAGCAACAAAAGAAAGGGGTCCGTTTTGAGCCTAAAAATACTGGGACTTTCAAACGAAAAAGGGGCAGATCTATTCTTAAAGGGTCTATGGCTACAAATAAGTCATATTATTCCTCAAGTTATTCTAGCACGGATACTGACACTGATATGGGAGACACAGAGTAGCATAATTCACCAGCTTCCAAGAGGTCAAATACCCCTTTAGGCGTGGAGGCCGCAAACATCGTAACAGAAGACATCGAACAAATGTTCCTGACCAATTTACAAGCACAGGTTATGTAGCCCCTTTGGACTCTAATGTGGACATTAATATTGCTAATGATGTTAACAACCTAGTCCATAAATCTGTCTCAGTATAATTTTGATGCAAGTGAAATACAACTGTTGAACAAAGGTTTGGGTTATGTGCCTTCTTTTTATGTGTCCCACTTTGATATAATTAAAGATGTGAAGCCATTTTCTAGGAGTTTGAATTTGAAATATTATTTTGCACACCAGGGCCAGGTTGATGGCCATGTTATGGATGAGCAGTTTCATTTTAAGAAGTCAGATTTTCAACCTCCTTATAGTAGTGTTGTTAAAACTTTTGAAAATTTAGTTATGCAGGATTTACAACTGAATCGGTCACAGATTTTTACTAATTTTTCATACAATCTTTCTAAGACTGAGTATATAGCTTTACATTCTTTGATGAATAATAAAAATATCATTATAGTGGGTGCAGATAAAGGGGGTGCTACGGTTATTTGGGATCGTGATCAATATATTCAGGAAGCATTACGGCAGTTGAACGATCCCATTTCTTACATCAAGTTACCTTTAGACCCTACACTTGACTTTAAGAATACTATTGACAGATTTCTAAACAGGGTTATGAAAAGAGGTACTATCAATGACAAATTATATAAACAACTGGTTGTAGATACACCTCGGGATCAATATTTCTATCTAGTCCCTAAAATTCATAAAACATTGGTACAACCACCAAGTAGGCCTATAGTTGCTGGCAGAGGTTCACTAACAGAGCCCCTCTCTGAATATTTAGAATTTAGATTGAAACCATTATTACATCTAGTTAGGGCACGCATTAAGGATAGCACGGAGTTTTTGATTTTGATGGATGACCTGCAAGTTCCACTTGGGACTCAATTGGGTACACTTGATGTACAATCTTTATATGCTAGCATTCCCCATCAGGGTGGAAACAGGGCTGTACAATATTGGATGGTACAAGCTGGTACATATACGAGAGATGAAATGGATCTCATTATAAACATACTTAGATTGGTGTTGGAGCATAACGTCTTTAAATTTCAGGAAAAATGGTATTTACAAAGTAAAGGTACAGCCATGGGGGCAACTTTTGCCCCTATATATGCTGATCTTTTTATGGGCTTTTTTGAGGTTGAATATATCTATAATAAAAATTTTGTATTTAACAAACAATTACTAATGTGGCGCCGATACCTCGATGACTGTTGGGTTATATGGCAGGGGACGACCTCTGAGTGGGATAGGTTTGTTACATATCTCAACCAGAATGTATTTGGCATACAGTTTACAGGCAAAGTAGATTTGTTTACGGTGGATTTTTTGGATGTACATGTAACTAAGGTTTTGGATGGTACTATTGTGACCACATTACATAGGAAACCGTTTTCAAAAAATTCTTTTTTACATGCCAATAGTTGTCACCCTTCTCATGTTATTCAAAATATACCAGCAGCCCAATTCCAGAGAATCAGACGTATTTGTTCTAGTCAAGATGAATTTGAAATACAGGCAGATGTTTTAAAAAAGAGGTTTCTTGATAGAGGCTGTCAGGTGTCTATAGTTGACAGAGCCTACTATAAGGGCAAACAACAGGATAGATTAGGGTTATTACAAAACAAAACTATTGCACGTAATAATAGTTCTCGGGGTATTAGATTCATTACTACCTATGCCAGTAATACATTTAAAATTAAGGAGGTAATCTCTAAATATTGGCATGTTTTTAGAAGTGACCCTTTCTTTTCTAATATAGTCAATCAAAATTGTCAATTTGGTTACCGAAGGGGTAAAACACTTGGACAACATTTTTCAGGGTTTAAGAAGGAGGTAACTAAGGTAACACAGACACCTATTGGTCACCCAGGATGTACTTTTTGTGGTAATTGTAAATTCTGTAAATTGGTCTCGAGAACAAAATCTTTTACATCTGTCAACACCAGTAAAGTTTATGACATCAGACATCATATTAAATGTACCAGCACTTGGGTGATCTATATGGCTGTTTGCCAATGTGGGGCTTTCTACATTGGGCAAACCTCATGTAATTTTAAACAAAGGATTGCCCTACACATCAGCGATATTAAATGTAAACGTACATGTAGTGCCCTATATAAACATACTATGCTTCATCTGGCATCCCATTTTATTTTTGTAGGTATTGATATGCTTCAATCACATATAGTTAGTGAACCTCTACGACATTAGCTACTTACTAATAAGGAACGTAGGTGGATCGTCAACCTGGGCGCACTTTTTAGACCCGGGCTTAATGATCAATGGTGAATTGTTAGGATTAGACTGTTAGTGATCAATTGTTATCTATTATACAATGTTTTTTATATGTATTTATTAGTATATATACATATATATTAAGAGTATCTACAGATACCTTTAGTATGAGCAATATTTAGTTTTTTAAGTATAGGGGAATATAAATAGTTATCTTTGTATAAACCAAATAGATTCAGGGTATATGGTTATCTATTTGTTATCCATTTTTAATTATTTTGCTATATGTATGTGATCATATTCATTTATGCACTTGTCACTTTAAGTGGGAGTGTTACAGTGCCTCTTACAAATAGCATGTATCTACATATTTTTTGTACTCACTGATGACGCTTTTTGTAGCGAAACCGGTCTGGGGAAGATCGTGGTTTACATTAAAGCCTTGAGTTTGTGAGCTTTGTGCTGCCTGTGTCTCCTATTATTGAGTGCTGGAGATTGTTTCTTGGGGAAAGTATATATATATATATATATATATATATATATATATATATATATATATATATATGGGTCTACTTTAAAAGCCCGAAATGCTACTTTGCCGACACAAAAATCACTGATGCCAGATAACCGACAACACACAAAACCGACAACGCAAAACACCGAACACCATAACACCGACACACCGAACGTAAACAACACATCACACTACATAACATACCCACTAGCCCTAACCCAAACCCCAACCCTAAGGTCCGACACTATCGCACACTCACCCTACCTGCACCCTAACCCTAACTCACTTAACCCACCCCTAACCCCAAGGTCCGACACTATCGCACACTTCACCTACCTGCACCCTAACCCTAACTCACTTAACCCACCCCTAGCCCAAGGTCCGACACTATCGCACACTTCACCTACCTGCACCCTAACCCTAACTCACTTAACCCGCCCCTAGCCCAAGGTCCGACACTATCGCACACTTCACCTACCTGCACCCTAACCCTAACTCACGTAACCCGTCCCTAAACTACAGTCCCTCACTATCACACACTTACCTTACATGAACCCTAACTCCGACACTAACACACACTCACCTTTCCCACAGCCTAACCCGAAATCCCACAATATCGCACACTTACCTCACCGCTCCTAACGCCGTCAATGTCGCACACTTACCGAGTCGTGATCGCACATTACCCTTGTCGGTCTTTCCGCTGTCGGCAAATCACCCTGTCGGTAAACTTACCTGTCGGTCGTTTGGTCTTCGTTTTCCGCATGTCGGGGAATCGTCGGTTCGGTCTTTAGAAGTAGACCCATATATATATATGGCACGATGCCATGGTAATCCTAAGGGCTAGGTTTGTAAAGGCTCAGTGTAGCCTACTAAACACCTATGAACCTATATATATATATATATATATATATATATATATATATATATATATATATATATATATATATATATATATATATATATATATAGATATAAGAAATGATAGGCATATGTCTGTGGTAAAGACATTTAGGTAGAAACAGAAGTGCATATAGCTGAGTTAAGGAATCTTAATACATTGAGCAAAGTATATTTATCAGAAGAGCATTAATGATTATTAGAGCAAGGACTAGAGATTATATGGCTAATTCAGCAGTTAGCTGTGACAAATGAAAAATTTAAACATTTTATAGATGTTGACTTAAGAGATGTAGTTAATGGAAGTTGTTATAATGAAAGGTTGGTATGGGTAACAGTCATCTGTAAAGAAAGAATTTCAGACTTGGTTTTCTTTCAAGGATGATAAAGTTGTGTTCAGAGCTTGTTGTTAAATGATGACAAAATAATAGCTCCCAGACAAATGTTATGAAAAAAAGCTTGAAAAAATATTTAATCCACATCAAGGAAAAGTAAAGTGAAAGAGCGTGCAAGATAATAACATAACATACTGCCCATAAGTGTGATAATGTCAGCCCAAGCAGAAAAAGAACTTATACAAACTTATGGGATACCACAACAACATATGGGATGAAGAGATGCTGGCATACCCATTAGCAGATCACAGTCAACTTGGTATTTTGGCCACGACAGTTTATCAAGTCCTAGTTCACCAACTGTATGGAAGTGGAAAGCAGGACCCCCCAAAAAAAGAAACCATGTTAAAGCCTGTTTTAGGGATTCAGTGGACTGTAAATCACTAAAACAGGTTGAAATTCTGTGAGTCAATTGATGTTGTAGTCTAGAATTAGTAACACAGTCCTTAATATTCTGACTATCTTTCCCTAAGAATATGCTTCACACAGGGTTTTAGACCTAACTATCTAGGCCACTTCCTTCTGGATTCAGCATCTTCCAGTGCTCCCTTCCCAATAATAACTATACTTTGAGTAAACTCTTGCATTCACACACACACACACACACACACACACAAAACCTTATCTTTATATATATAAATATATATATATATATATATATATATATATATATATATATATATATATATATGTATGTGTGTGTGTGTGTGTGTGTATATATATATATATATATATGTAAACGTATACATATGCATATACACACACAGTGCATCTTTCTGTCCAAGCCCAAAGAAGATCAGTGACAGATGTATACACAAACATTGCAGGTGTTATAGTCTCATCTCATTGGGACTGACAAATTCACCAAAAAGATATAAATACATATGCATGTCAGAGAATGAACCACGAGATACAATATTACTGGGAAACTGTTCCTCTAAAATAAAATAAAGGACAATTTTCATTATTTTAGGAAAGAATGGTGTACAACAGGGGTTATTTACATTATTCTAGATATGCTGCTATGTTGCAGGGAAAACGGAAAGCAGAGGATATATATGTACAAAACAAGTAGATGTATAGTTTGAACTTTTTTAATTGAAAAACAGCAATGGAATGTGCCACCAGAAATACCAGTATGTGTTCCTGCAGACCTACTGGGCACCCATTATTGTGGAGTAAGAAATTGGCAGTGGATGGATATGTAACAACTGCATATTAAAATTCACAGCAAGAACAGTGAATATCTTTTGATAGCAGTCAGACTTCTCAACTGTCCCAACTTTGGAGGAACATTCTTATTTTCCAGCCTGCTTTATCCCCGTACAGAATGTCCCTATTTTAAGAGATATGTACCTGTTTTCAGGCTTGATTTAACCCATCATACAATTTTCTGGATACCGTAGTCATGTGTGATTTTTGAAGCTGTCTAGAACACAAAAAGCACACTACATGACCAACATACTAGTAGCAATAATAATTTAAAGAACAGAATGCACAATCTTCCATATCCTGTTTTTTAAGGAAAATAAATGACCTTCTAGGGTAGGATTTTGCAATACAGTTGATTAAAACTACATATTTTTACACTGTCATTTTGATAATGTGCTCATATTTTTCCATCATTTTTTGTCACTCTCTGTTGTTTTTCAAACTTCTTTCGATGTACTATCCTACACTTCAGGAAGAGTTATGTGCTATTTGATATTCAAATTTTATGCTAATTAGATGTCCAGAATTTTAGCTGGATCCTCCTATTTTTGAAGGGCCTTTGTTTCTATTTCAACGTCTGCATTTTGAAAAGTATGATAGCAGTTACAAACAAAGCTGGGACCTTGTCACTCATATTTAAGTTGTTTTAGTGTGAACCCAGACAGACAGTTTGTTATGCAAATAAGTATTCTGTATCTGTTATTTATAGACTTATTGTATCTGTGTTACAGTTCAATTACAGAAATACAAAAGGAAACATTTTGATAAATTTAGATTTTGTAAAAACAGGCTGAGTTTCTATATTTTCTTTAAAAAAAATCATGCAAAGTGTGATTTGATGTATATTATTTATTAACTTGTCTACTATTTTGTAAATTTAGGGAGAAATGGGAGAAAAAGGGCAAACTGGTGATCAAGTAAGTATGCTCAAAAAATGTTCTCTAATCAGATCAATTCATAGTGATAAATTATCCAACACTATACTTTCTATTTTTGTCTTTTGTTTAGGGAATATGTGATGTCACCAAAGGTGAAAAAGGTGAACCCGGACACCCCGGTCCTAGAGTGAGTATAATTTTATTTGTACTAATTTCAAAAGCTTCCTTTCCATAGGCGATGTCATTCCTATTAAAGTGTGCCTTAACTATACTCCAATATTTGCATAATTCAAACAAAAAATGCTGCAATGAAAGCTCATGGCAGACCATTCTGTACAAGTGAGCAAATGTCACTTCAAGTTGTAAGTTTACTACCCTTTATAAAAAGCACAAAAGTGCAGTTACATTCTTCCATTTGTGGTGTTAGCTTTAGTGCCTGCCATTTCACAGTGCAGAATATACAAATCCTGCTGCACCCAATACTGTGAGGTTAACTAATGATGCTTTACACCTTTCAGGGAATGTCTGTTCACGAAAGTATTTCAAAAGCACATCGGGTGATTGCTCACTTCTATTTTTCCTCATAAAATAATGTGCCTTTCCATGCAATATAAGTAATTCCTTGGAGCATTTATGTACTATATTGTGTCAATGTGCTTGTTCCTTTTAATTGCTTAGTTCAGGTCAATTTTCTAAGTAGGCATTTATTTAAAAAATCTGTTAGGTAAATGGAAAAGCAAAACTGCTTTTCATAATAGTTTGTTTTCCTCTTGCTTTTCAGTATGTATTGTACTTTGCACGAATCTTTATGATTTTCTTTTCTTGTATTTCTTCCCTAAGTCAACAATTTAACAAACAGGTACTGTTATGTAAAATAATTTTTCTCTTCTGACATTATAATCTGAGTAACTTTCTTTGTAAGATTACCATTTTTTTCTGTTGTTCCCAACTGTTATTTTTTTGTTCATTTTATACAATCATTAAAAAATGCAAAGGGTGTACATGTATGGATCCCTGATCTATCTCATCAGCGTCAATTCTCTTTGATCATTTCCATGATGTTCACTTGATTAAAAGATGAGGGTGTGAAATAATGGGATTGTATGATGTTCTACACTTGTGGCACATGGGTATCAGGGTGCAGGGAGACTTGCCTTTTGCAAATGTTTTGCTTCTGTCTGTTTATTTTATTTATTTATTTATTTGCAGTTGTTTAACCAGGATAGTCCATTGGGCCTAAAGAACCCGTTTTCAATGGAGTCCTGGGGAGAAAAGCTCCACATAAAGATTATACAAAGATTATGTTCCACATACAGATTATACAAAGATTATGTTCCACATATAGTTTACATGAGGATTATAAAGAAAAACATTCTAGAATTTCTGGTTAAAAGTTAGAAGTAGTATATATGTGTTTTTTTTTTTTTTTTTTTTTTTTTGTATTTTAATAAAAATTACAAGGTACAAATAAGGAGTTGTATGCTAGAAGCAAGCATGAATTTGCTAGCTGGGAATTGAGAAAAAGGAAGGAGGAAAAGGTGTAGGGAGTAGAGTAGGTTATGAGGGGTGTGAACAGGAGCATTCCCATGAGGATGTTAGATGGGAGCGTAGTGATTTTTTAAAGTATGGGAGGCTAAAGGAAGGAGGAAAAAGTGTTGGGAGTAGAGAGTAGGTTATGAGGGGTGTGAACAGGAGCACTGTTTACATTTCATTTCATAAGTACAGTTATGTGTTGCAAGATTACATTTTTCTGGCCTCTCTAAATGGTCTATGATTGTAGTTAGTTGTACTTTTGCAATTCCAAACTTTTTTTGCCACAGTTGTGTAGTCTTCGAGTTAGAATACTAAGAGTTATGTGGCTACATGGAATGTAACACCTAATTTGGAAATTGCATGAAGGCTTGCAAAAGGACTTTTTTTTCTTTAATTTGAAGAATACTTTTTTGAGGGGAATATTCAGATTAGAGGTTCAACAAATGCCACATACTGAGGATTTATGTATGACTGTTCTTAAATTGTATTGTTATTTACATAGCCTCATTACATTTTCTGTGTGTTGTTTACATAGTTCTTCTATGCCAGTTTTAAGTAATATTGTTGAACTACATGCTACTTGTATTATACAAAAGAACATTTTCATTTTAGTAATGATTATATCAGCAAATGGATTTTGGCTATTTTCCTCACATGGTCTATAAACCAGAACAGCATGCCATCTGAATTATCCATTTTATTTCATTTGGGTACAACAAAACTAGATTTGAACTGGCTGCCTCAATCTGAATTCACAGTATTAGAGAAAATGTTGTTTTCCTCTGTATGTAATAATTCTGAATTAGAATAATTCAGTTGTGCAGCAAGTGGTGTCCACTTCATTGAGGTGCATGGGGGACATCCCCCCCTCCATACACACACACACACACACACACACACACACACACACACACACACACACACACACACACACACACACACACACACACACACAGAAAATATTTTTAAAATACCTTGTTATTTATTGTGTCATTTTGGTTAATTTGTTGAAGTTAGATGGTATTTGACAGATACACTTTCAGTGAATTTAATTATAGTTATCCTCTGAACTGCAGTCCACATTCATAATTACATTGTTTCCTTTACTTTTCTGAGGTAAAAAATGGGTACTTTTCCATTATCAGGGCAGCACTTCTAACGTGCTAGCATGCGCACGCAATGATCACACAGCTGTTAGTCTTGAAGCGTTTTTTTTTTTTTTGAAATGTGAAGGAAACACAGATTAATGCGCTGCAGTGTTCATCTAGTTTGACAGAAGCAACATGACATCTCAATGAAGTACACAAGCACACCGTGTGCATGCACAATACCCATATGTATGCATAAACATACCTGATCTAATCTTATCGTTCAACAACTCAGTACAACTGAACTTCCTCTAAAGTCCGTAACTTCTCAACTGTTCAAATCAGGAACGCCGTAAGGCTGAGATTAGACTAATATGTGTGTTTCTGAAATGAAGTATATACACACAGCTTTCTGGGTACAGTCCTCTAAATTTTGGCTCTAGAGTTTACCCTTCCTTCTCCTAGATTTATTTATTGTATGCATAAATAAAAACATGTTCAACTGTATGTACACATTAATAAAGTAAACCATACAGAAAACTGTTACTGACAACTAGATATTCTGCTCTGAAAAAAATAAATAAATCAATGCTCCTCTTTTTAACTCTCTGCTCTATTAAAAGCGACACTGTCTTAATGACTGAGATGGCAGTTTGTCACAGTTGGAAATGTTATTTAAAAAGCTTTGCATGATGGTACATTATATTATCCTATCAACTGTCCAGATTTTTGCAGAATGTCCAGATGTTTGCCTAGTATTTTGGGGCTGTTTCTCATAAAATTGCAGTTTTCTGTATGATTACCAGCTGTAACTGTTTGCGTTACTTGTATCCTGCTGAAAAAAAAGAAGTAAAAAACATGGCAAATGTCCTATTCCTTTTCTTAAAGTCTTACCGTTCTCTCTTGAGAATGGAAATCCAAAGACACCAAACTCCAAACATACCTTGCATCTGCAGTCAGAACATAAAACCCCAGCCCGGTACCCACATCAGCAGCAGCTGTGCGGGCGCGTGCAATGATTCCAAGTGCTCATTACAAGTGTTGCCCCGATAATGGAAAAGTACCAAAAAATGAAGGCGGCATTTCAATAGGTTCCTGTTTAGGAAAAAAATAAATTGTCTCCTCTCTCCAACTTCGGGCAAGACCAATTGAAAGGAAGCAAGAGATTATATTACCATATCAGTAGCTGAACATATTCTTGGTGATGCAAAATGTTCTGTAGCCTCCAGCCATTCCTTCCTGAGAAGTGGCACAAACCAAGCATTGTGTGTTATGTTAATGCTGTTACACAGCCATCATATTCCCCAGCCCCATCCCATCTGCTTCATTTACACTGCTGGTTATTATAATCTATAATTGCTAGCCTCTGCTAAGGGTTAGAATCCATCCCAGTGGGCCACCTTCTAACATTGTCTCAGTGTAGAATGTCGTCTGCTGCATAGGCCAAAACTGCCTTAGCCTTACATGCTAAATGACTGTCTCAGCCATATATATACTACATGACTGGGCATGTTTCTTTACCCCTGTTAGTGTTAGTAATGTCAGTTCTCCAACTTCTGAGCAAGGGTGCCAAATCTAAGTTGTAGAAAGGAAATATTTAGATGTCAAGGTATGGAGTACCTAGAACAAGGAGCAGTTCTTCAGAAGCATTAATACTGAGAAATTCATAATAGTGTTTAAGCAAAAACCTGAAATATTTTTTTTTTATTCAGTTAAGTATTTTGCAAAATAGCACAACACTTCTGTAGTCCATTTTAATTGTTATTTAGCTTTTGTGGAATTTAAGCAAAAATGAATGCTTTACAGTGATATTGTTATTTATAGTTTCAAAATTTACTGCAAAGTGTTGTACATATATTGGCATTTGCTTCAGATTCTGGTATTATTTTGTTTGACAAGTCATTGATTTCAGCTCTGTAAAGTGTTTATTTTACTTCTTTAGGGAAAACCTGGAAAAGATGGAGAAACAGGATTGCCAGGATTCAAGGTATGTATCCTGTTAATTTATTGATTGTGTTATATGTGCCAGATACTCTAGTTGGGTTCCTAAAAAATAAGACCAAGCAGTACGCTATGTGACATAAAACTAGACTATTTATGTGCAGTGGCAGCTTAGACTAGATCATTTACATATGGGTGAGCACAGTGTATGTACTGCAAAGAATTTAGCTTATAGTAACAATATGACACTGAATTGATTATTGATGGACGAAATGTAATTTCAAGTTTACATTCTGCTGTTCCGAATTTTCAAAGATATATTTTTCATGATGGAAAAAGAGAATAAAGTGGTTTTGTGCTATGAGGGAGGGGAGTTGCTTAAAAAGGTGAAGGGATGATAATGCTATCTGCAGATGTATGGGTTTTTTTTTTTTTGTATGCTTTATACAAGTGTTCTAATTCTTGTTTCTGTTGCTATTCTTCAGCCTTGGAGAAAACGTTGATAATTTCTTTACCCTTTAAATGTGGACGAAAGATAACTAAACAAGACAAGCAACCAGTGTGCCTTTTCTTATTGCAGCACTACCACAACCTAAATCCATGATCTACATGTAAATACATCATTAAGACCATTCTTTTGTTATATTTTTGGGGGTATCAGTTCCCCACGTGCTCACTGACCTTCTAGTGGCTATTGTTCCTCCTTTGGCCCCTGTGTCTCCCACCCACCCTGTCATACTTGCCATAAGCAGATTGTATGGAGTGACGCCTGTCAGCTGGCTTGTACAGTATACTGCCTGCTGTGTTATGAGTCTAACACAGGTGCAAGCTTCATAACATCCACACCTTCGTTGGAGAAACTGAGCATTCTGTGGCCACTACAGCACCTCCACAAGTCCCTGAGATCTTCTAGGTGTGCACTAGGTGACACAATTGCAGTGTTGTCTGACCCACTCTTCCCCCCAAAACCAGCAAGTTGACATTAGCCACTAATTCCCATCACTCCTGGCTATGCCCTGATATCCTGTTCATACTATTTATCCTCAAGTACAAGGACAGAGAGGTACTCAGCAACAACAGCTCATGGGACCCTGTACTGTTATAGAATCCTCCAGAAACACATTTTCGGATATATGAGGCTCCTTACTGAAATGTCAGGACTAACAATGCTTAGTCTCAAATGCCCACACAAAGACCAAAATTACAACAGAAGATTGAATATTGAGCATTGTTCTTTCCTTTAAACTTTTTATTTTTTTGCTGAAGGTAAGCCCCCCCCTGTACTCCTTGATGTGGGGAGCCATCACCCACACCCCCACACTTATATATACCAACTTTAAGACTGCCATACCTCAGAGAAAAACGTAATATTCTAAGAAATTGCAATTTCAGACTTAGTACATGTAAGTGCAGTTTTTCAGTCATTCATTCTACACATCCCAGGACTAAGCATTCCTAGTCTTGACATTTCAGATGGCTACTGTATCTGGTCTTTTGCCTTTATTAGGTTCATAAAAGACATGTAGCTTGTATTAAAAGGCTCCTAGACCCCCTTTCAAATCTTTGCAAAGATGTACAGCTGAACTAATGCTCTACGGCCAAGATGAAATCCACATTCTGTCCCTATTTTTGAAAATGATAAGCTACGTTTTTTCAATCCATACATGCTATCCCAGTCTTCCATGTGGCACTGAAAAGCTAGATTAGCCAGGATGCCCCTACAACATCCCCCATCTTTAGTTTTTTTTTTTTTTTTTTTTTTTTTACATAGACCTCAACCAGTCCTGCAATACTGCTGCAGGGGACTGTTTAATCACTCCAGTGATTTCAGCTATACAAATGTATTAAATCCCACTTGATGATTTTGGTATTTCCTCTCAAAGTGTTGGTTTGAAGAGTTAATAAAAATAACCCTTCCACCTCTGCAAAATGCCTTCAATCAAGATCAGTATTTATGTACTCTTTCTGAGAATGTACTGAGTAATTTCCTGCCTCCCTCTCTTGGATTACTGGGTGGCTTCCCAAAATGATTTTTGAGGACATCTGGGAGTCATTCTTTCCTTGTCTCACCAAACTACTCAGACACCTAGACATTCACTATGATGACTGCCACAGATGCTGTATTTCTTGTGCCTGTCATTCAAATTTGAAGACCTTCTCCCAGCTAACATTGCATGGAAGGCCTTCATATGCTAATAGGTGTATACTAGGCTAATGACTATTAGGGTCTTTATAAGCCTAAATGTGCGACCCAAATGTGACCCACAAGTTTGATTTATATAGGTGGTGATTTACTGGCTGCCTACATCCATCAGAGACCTAGGACCAGGATGAATTTCTGATTACCCATCCATTAGTCCAAATTTTGCTTAAATATGGATAAGGGTGAACTCTGCTTCACATGGATAGGGAGCCTGTTCCAGAAAATAGGAATTATCTGAAAAACATATCTGTCTCTCCACCATGTCCTATTTATGTCACAAACAAAATTTAGATATTTTAACTTAATGGTCCTGATGTGGTTTGTTTTGTGGGTGTTTAAACAGCTCATCAAAGCAGGCACTGGGGATGCTCTGTATGTCTGGAAAGATCTCATCTCAGAAGTCTGTATGATACAGAGTAAAGAAACAGGACTTTGAGGTGATCACCATAGTACATTGTGTTTACTCCCTGTATTTTTTTTCTAAGGAACCTCTGTGGTTGTTCAAGATGCTGCATGTGTCTGGTCAGGTACATAGCAAAGGGGGCATTATACTCTGTATGTGGTCTGATGAGGGCCGAGTAGAGTGGTATGATGATCTGTCTGGACCTAAATGCCATGTCCTTGCTTATAAAGTGAACAACATAGAAGGATTTTCTTACTACCTTGGACACATGTTGTTCGAGGCTAGATTACTATCTACATAAGTTCCCAGATCCCTGACTACTGAATCAACTTTTAAATGCATTTTATTGATGATATAGTTACCCGGGCTGGTAGACTTTCCTAAAGGTACTATAATGCATTTCTTGGTACTGAGTTTTAAGCCATGGCTTTCGCACCAAGCTTTTGTCTGTATTAGACCTTCCTGAAGGGTGTTCTCATGTTGGGGGATTCAATGACTGCTCCCAGTTTTCAGTCATCTGCGAACTTGGTCAGCCAAAGGCCTTTGACATTGGCTTTGACATCAGAGAAGTAGATGCCTAAGAGGAGTGGGCTCAGCACAGAGCCCTTGGATACTGCACTGGTGACTAGCCTTTTTGCCACGCTAAACTCACTAATTCTAACATCCTGGGTCCTATCAGTGAGCTGGCTAGCTGTCCAGCATGTCGTAAAGAGGTTTATACTTAGTTCTTTAAGTTTGCTGACAATGCCCATTTGGGATATTGTATCAAACACTTTAGTCATATCTAAGAAGGCAATATGCACCATTTTCTCCTCATACACTACCTAGTAACCTTTTCAAAGTCATCCACCAGATTCAGTAAGCATGGCCTTGCTTTGACAAAGCCAAACTGGGATAGATCCAGTGACTTGAAGTCTCTGATGTCCTTGTTGATAATTTCCTAAGTAATTATTTCCATAGCTTTGCAAATACCACTAGTCAGACTAATGGGTCTGTAGTTTCCTAAATCTGTTGAAGGTCTTCCCTTATGAAAGGGATGACCACTGCAGTCCTCCATTCACTTGGCACAAAGTCTGTTTTAAGACTATAGTTAAATAATGACTTCGGGGGTCCTGATAAGTCATATCTGAGTATTCAGGAGGCATCCTAGGATGTTATCAGGGACCACTGAGGCCATGTTATTGACTTTAATGAGTGCAACCACTACATACACTTTAGTTACAGTTGGAGGGGTCATGATTAAGGTTTTTTTAAGGGGATGGTTGAGGGTGAGAAGGGGGTAAAATTGGAACTGAATTTGTTCACTCCCAGATTTGCTGTATCACCAGGCTTAGTGAATGTGACACCATTAACCACCAGTTCATCACATTGCTGTGTGCTGCCCTTAAGGTTCTGACATAGGTGTAGAAGGTTCTAAGGTGAGCTTTCAACTTCAATGATATCTTAGCCTCAAAGTTGGCTTTGCTTGACTTAATTAATCCTCTTAGTTGCTTATTTACTTTGATGACAAAGCTTCTATCTTTATGGGAATTACCCTTCAGGATTTTTGCCATTATTTTTTTCCTTTTGTTGTATATCCTGGTTACTTTTGGGTGCCACCATGGCAGTTTATTTCTAGGGCTCATCCTGGGCTTACTTCTGTTAGGTACACCAGCCTCTATGCAGCCATTGACTACAGTACAGTGTTTCTGGGAGAATTCAGCATAAGCAGCTGTGTTCTCGAGGTTTGTAGGAGCACTGAATTTTGACAGTCACTTAATAAAAGGTAATTTGCCTTGGAATAGTTCCTAACTGTTACTGTTTTGATGGTATTACAGACTTGATTTTGATTTCAAAGCAGACAGCATTATGGTCAGACCTTACCAAGATGGATGAGATATTGGGGGGGACAACATTCTCCCATATTTGTAAGCATGAGGTCCAGTACATTGAAGCATTTAGTGAGCATATTCACTATTTGGTCAAGAGTTTTTGTATTTACAAAGTCCATGAATCTGTGTGCCTGTAAATTTGAGGCAGTGATAATTATAGTCTCCCATGAGTAGGGTTTTTGGGTAGATGTTAAGTATCTCCAACTGGTCCAAATTTGCATCCTGAGCTTCTTGGGACATCAATGGTGGCCTATAGCTGGCTAGAATATGGTATGAGATTTTGTCCATGGTGATCTGCACATGAAGGAACTCCAGCACATTATCCTGTTTGACCACCCTAGTGGTATATTTGTTATTGATGTATATTCAGACACCGCCTCCTTTAGCCCTTGTTTGTGCAGCTACTGGTCTAAAGGTGTGGAAGGCACTAAAACCGTGCAAAGCCGGGGTACTCTCTACAGCTTTAAATTATGCCTCAGTAACTGCACAGATGTCCACATTCTCAAGTGTGAGGAGGGTTTGGAGGGAGTGTAGTTAGGCTGCTGGCATTAAGCAGTAACACCTTGAAGTTCACTTGAGATTATTTTGCTATTTCAGTGGGTTTGTCAGTTTGGCATTGCCTAAAAAAGACACTAGGGGAGTGGAGAAAGTTTTGGCCAGTATTCAAAGGCCTAGAGGGGAGAGATGAAGACCATCCTTGACAAACCAATGTGGTCTGTTAACCATGTCCTCCTAAACTAGCAAATATTGGATTCTCGTAGATGACACCAGGAAGACAGCCAGTTGTTATCAATCATTTTTTGCTTGTATTGTGACATCATCCTCAGTGATGGCAATATGCAGCTCAGTGCTAGGCTTATAACAGCCTGAGACACATAGTCTGAAAGCTCCATAGTGTTTCTTTTCATATAGTCCAGGGGGGTACATCTTAGGTCATTTACACCTGCATGGACTGTGATGAAATCTCACTGGCACCTGTGGCGTAATTACTTGAGTCCAGGAGTGATTTGCCAGATTCTGACTCCCGATACATGCCCCTTTTGGGATGTACCTTACCAAACACCTGCAGCAACTGGAAAGACCCCAAAAGTACCTCACCAAGAGGATCAAAGGGCTCAAACAGATGCCATATGCTGCCCGGTTAAAGAAACTCCAGCTCTACTCAGTGGCATACCGACTGCTCAGAGGTGACCTGTGCCTGACGTATAAGGCCATGTCCAACCCGGAATTAAGGGACATGCTGCACCTCAAAAAATCCAAATCCCATCGAGCTACACGCTTGAGAGACTTGAACCTCAGCACTGAAATAAATAGGACATACTGGAGGGACAGATTCATAACCCAGAGGCTCCCTTCACTATGGAATAAAATCCCAGGCCAGGTTAGGCAGAGTCCCTCATTGACTCTCTTCAAGAGGAATCTTGATGAGTGGATGGGAGATCATAGGTTTAACCCGGGTATCACTTCTGTGTCACTGTTAGACAGAGGCACAGTATACTAACCTCGAAAAAGGGCATAGCAAAATTAATTTAAAATGGGTGGCGAAAGCCAAACATACTCTGGCTAGGCTTATAAATGCCCTAGGGCAGATAGCCTAGTATGAACCTATGAACCTATGAACTACATTTATCTTTTGCTTGTTCAGCCTGGTTATAAGGGCATCAGTGTATCTTACAATGGAGTCCCCTATGACAAGAGTCCTGGGAACTCTGTCTGCTTGCCTTAGGGTCTTATTGTTTCAGGTTCCACTGAAAGTGACAGTATGTGTTGTGTTAGATGTTGTTTTCTTCTGAGTGCCTTTGGGCTTGCAGAGGTAGCTTAAAAATGGGTGGTCTAGGAGATCTTCCTTGGTTAGGAAGATTGCTTTTTAGTGCCTCAGCATATGTTAGTCTATGTGTATGTAGATTGTGAACTGTGTCAGGTGGGTGTTTTGTGTATGGTTTTAACAACCTGATGTGCACTATGCAAGTGTTTAGCCTCCATTGTCATTGTGTAAGCACACCTGTCACATACTGTGTCTGCTTCTTTAAGGATTAAGAGGTTGTCAGTAAACATGAGACACTTGCTGCATTGTCTCAAGATGCCTGTATCCATACTGTCCAGTCCTTTGATATAGGAGCTACGAGGGACAGTGTACTGGGGATAGGAGGTTATTAAGGGTGCTTTGTTGGAGCACATTTTGCTAAAAACTGCTAAATTATACTAACTTTAACTTTTACACAATACTGAATTCAAATAAATCTGTAGGTATTGCCACTTAACTCCCAACTAGCTGCTCTAAACTTGTCAGTACAGAAGGTATTTGCTCTATATTGCTGCTTTACAGGGTACAGTTTTATGAACCATTCTTACTAGGTGTTTGCTACTCTACACAGCACTGCTAACCTATGCAAACGTGCAAAATTTATAGCAGCGCAGAAAAAAAAACAGAAAACTAACTAATGAGCCCTCTGACCAATAAAATGACTACACTATAATTCCTTTTTGCATATTTTCCAACTCAGTTAGACCAAGCAATACCTTCTGCCACAAGATGAATGAACCCAGTCCTCCTAATGTAAAAACACAGTAGAAGAGACCCACAAGTGCAGTGCTACCACAAACCATTTAAACAGCTAGCTGGAAATCCCTTGCCAAAGTTAATTTCAAGACAGTCCCACAGCAGAACAGTGAGAGGAAGAGCATTTTTTTCCAAAAAAAAAAACTGTGAAATGCACATATTAAAGCAGAAAACAGTTACAATCAATCAAAATAACGTAAGTGTGATTTAACAATACTTAACTCTGGATGGCACTGGATATAAGTAAAACACTTCTAGAATGTAGACTAGGACTCCAGCCTTTGCTAAGTTCCCGGAAAATGAGCAGGAGACAATATGTAGTAAAGGAGGTTTACTCAAGAGCGATGCTGGTTTATTGTGTGGGCGCTCAGTATTGTGGGTCTGTGGAAAACAATGGTTGAAAAGAGTACATAAATAGCTAATACAACAGTCTATAGTAAAGAAAGAGGGGAGGAAGGGGCTTCAGAAATCAGATTATTATAAGGGGTGGAGGTCACAGACACAACCTTGTTATAAAATAACAGCAGCAACAAGGGTGAGAGCACTGGGGAAAACTAACCAGGGCAGCTGGAGAGCAATCCCATCAAATAAAGACAATATTGGAGCTCTTTCAGAAAATACAGCAGAAAGTAAGGTTGGCTCCAAAGCAGTACAGCAGTACACAACAGAAAGCGCTCGCAACTAGTCAGCCTCCAATGTCCAAAACCTTAAGTCCGCGCTCACAGCTTAAGCCCTTGAGCTCAATTCTGACAGGTTGACAGAGCTGATGTCATCACACATGTGATGATGTCAGCCCCAAGGCATGAAAAAGAAAAAATTAAAAAAAAAATCGGGAATGAAGGGGTGCCACAGTAAAACTGAGTAATTTGGTACAGTTGGGAGGTATGCCAATTGTGTGTGAAAATTACGGGCATCTAAGAGCAAAGATGGAATGGATGAAGCATAGCAGAATAACCTGATACTTATGTGGTTCCTTTCAACCCCTTTTATGATCATGTATGTTGGTCAGCAATGATACTGATTCACTGGCCATTTTGTTAGCTATTGATACTATACTACAAAAGCTATGTAGGCATTTTTAAGGTAGAATGGACTCTTTCCTCCATAACCCATTAGGAAGAGAAGCTTATTTAGATAAATGAATATAATGACAGGGAGATGGCATGACTGGGTTAATGTTGTGCCAATCACTGGCAGGGGTAGACTGGGTATCTGGCAGTTCCGGCGAAAGCCAGAAGAGCCGGTGCCAAAATGGGCTGGAGGGCTGGTGCTCCTCAAAATTGTATGTGTAAAAAATCTTTTTGTCTCCAGACAGTTTTAAAAATAGTCTGGACTGGGAAGATTGCAGGCATCAATGAAGATGTCCAAAAGTCATTGTGATTTTAACCCCGGGAAATAGTATTGTGACTGGACTGTGAAGTCAGCAGCCTATCACATAATCTGAGTACATGCATGACGCGGCTGCTGATTAGCCCTATTACTCTCTCTTTCTCTTCCCGTGATTTAGTTGCGAGGGAGAGTGCAAGAGAATGGAGAGACAAGCAATGAGTGACCAAAGAAGAGAAAATAAGCAATCCAAATATATGGTTTACAATTTATGTTACATTTTTAATTTTCTTTCCTGGTAGGGCCAACCAGATAACTTTAGCATTGTTTTCCTGGGCGGTTCAACCAGATACTTTCTGTATTTTATTTACTGGCAAGGTCGACCAGATGATTTCTGTATTTATTTATTTTTATTTTATTTATTTTATTTTACATTTGTTGACCGGGCTAGTCTAGCTGGATATATGTCCATTTTCAGTAGAGGCCCGGGGAGAAAAGCTCCACACATAACATAATAATGACAGACAGACATATTGTTAATAAAGACATACAATAAAAATAGAAATATAAATCAATTTTGTTAATAAAATCAACATACATTAAGGAACTCAAACAGTTTAATATCATACATAATGTTTGGTCAATTTCAAAGCATTTTATCTAGTACATAAAGGTTATGCAATAAGGCATTTGCCATATGGATAACAGTTGAAGCTCAGAAGGGTAGAGTAGTAGAAGGAGAATGTAAGATGAATAAAAGGGAAGAGGCAGGGGTTAGGAAAAGAGAGAGGAAAAGAGGGAAGACAGTCAGGAGGAGGTGGGAGAGATGGGAGAAGTAGGTCAGAGCATAGTGGGACAGCAAGGGAAAAGAAACAGGGTAGTTGCTAATTAATAAGCAAAGGAAGGGTAGAAGGAAGAAAGAGGGTGGAGAGATTGAAGTTAGCCTGCAGTACTACAAGAACAAAGCCAGTGGTTTTGGAAGTACAGTTTGATATGTTGTTTGAAAAGAGGTAAGGATGAGATTAGAGTTAACTCCTTGGGCAGCAAATTCCATGCTTTTCCTACAGTATTGGTGAAAAGAGAGTCACCAGCTACGTTGTGGGCTTTTATGGGTTTGGTCATAAGTTTACAAGAGGAACGAAGAGAGGTAAGATTGTTATAAGGGAGTAAAAGTTGTGAAAGTATAGGGGTGTTGGTAGGTTGGTACAGTAATTTGTGGGCAATAGTAAGTTGTGAGATAATAAGATAATTTTGTAGTTCTAGCCAGCCTAAGTGTTTCAAATTGTGGCAGTGATGGGTTCTAAAAGGGTTACCCGTGGTGAAACGGGCAATGTTATTGTAGCTCCAATAATGTCTAATTGTATTTAATTATTTCCTGGCAGTGTCGACCAGGTATTTGTTAAATCTTGGTGCAGTCTCCTATATAAATTATCTGTCTGACATCCTGGTCCTGTAGGCTGTCAGGGTCAACCAGATAGTAGAAGGTTAGTGGAAATGGGCCGGTGGATCTGATGGTGAAAAAGTGTAATTCTTGTCCCAGTCTGCCCCTGTGCCAGTGTAATTTTAGTTTCTTTCTTTTTCTGAGTATGCCACACTAATTCTCCAATTAACACATTAAGCTAAAGTTTCTGAAAAAGCTCCAATAATGTCTTTATTTAATTGTATAGCTAACTAGTTAGCCTCCTATTTCCAGCACAGAGCTACCCCCACCCAATGTCTTTTATCCAAGACTTGGAGAGGTGTAGAACTGTGAGTAACTAGTGTTTCAAAAAAAGGGGAAGAGAATAAATTTATTTTACTTATTTAATTAATGCTTAAATATTTGAGTTACACTTAGTGACGTGTGTGGTAATAACACTTTAGACTTTTCTGCTCTGTTCAATCTGTTTGCATTTTTAAGTTTGTTCTGGGGCCTTTGTCTTGCTTATCAACAGTTGTGGGAAGGCTTTGTTTCTGTGTTATTCCACACTTCTATGTACACAAGCAGAATTACTTGTAAAAACACTGCTGGCCCATAGTTTTGTAGTTTAATTCTCAGTGGTGGCAGAACTGTGTACTCCTGTAGTATTATGACCTTAATCATTTATTACTGCATTTTTTCCATTAACAATGTTACTGGTAAATTTCTGCATAACTAGAAGGTCAATAGGGAGAGAATTATCTCTACTCCAGTTTGTGCTTCAGTACATTTATATTCTGTTTTTCTTTTACCTGCTTAAAGTTGCATCCTGTGTCTGCCCCTTCCCCTACTAACACTTTAAGCTAAAGGTGTGTGTGTGTGTATGTGTGTGTGTGTGTGTGTGTGTGAAAATACCCCCAACTCAATACACCTGGTGACTAGAGGTACTCGGGCTCAAACCCTGTACCATGGGTACAGGTAAAAAGAGCCTAAAGTCCCTAGCCCCCACCACTTGTGAATTTATGCATAATATATTTGTTCTGGTCCTCATTAAATCTATGGTTTTCAGGATTTTTGTGGCAATGGCAAATCACTGAAGGATTGAATTCACTAAATAATGGCAGGCATTTGAATTTCAGACTTCATAGTCTTCAGAAAATAAATGGTTACACAAAACCTTTTATTCTAGCAATTTTTCTAAGTTTATAAGATCAGTATTTGAAATGTGTCTCTATTTTGGGCTGTATACCCCCATTATTGGCTTTGTCCAGGTTTTTTATGCTAAGATGTTGAGAGCTATGGTAAGAAGTGAGAACCGAATTCTCTATTCCCCCATTATTGACTTTATCCAGGTTTTTTGTGCTAAGAAATTGAGAGCTACGGTGAGAAGTGAGAACTGAATTCACTAAATGATGGCCATTTAAGTTTCAGTCTTCCTGTCTTTCTAGAAACTGCTGATTTGGCATAGTGGTATGTTGCTCTGACTGTAATACACAGGGTCCTGTGTTCAAGACTTGGTGGTAAAATGCATGGTGGTAACACAACACTTTATTCTAGCAACTTTCCAAAATTGCACAAGCAATTTTTAAAATGTATCCCTGTTTTTGGCCTTTTGCCCCCCCCCCCCAAAAAAAAAACAGAAATTGAAAATCAGTGCAAGAAGCTGTGCAAGATGACTATGGCTTACACTACTATCATTCTATATATATATATATATATATATATATATATATATATATATATATATATATATATATATATATATATATATATATATATATAATTGGGCAGTTTTGTCATTATTGGTTCATGCATTTTATTTCATTGCCTACTGGAAAATCTTCAAACAATACATTTTAAAATGTGCTCTAACTTAAATCTAACAAGTGTGCTGTATTGTACAAGGAATATAATTTAATAAAGTCAGGAAGGTGCATCAAAGAACGCATGTATGTTTCTTGTTTTGAGTGCAAGCCAGGGGCCTATGATTTAAAAACAGCCCAAAGGTAATATTTATCCACCATTGGCTAGGCCCATTTTCTTTGGATGTGGTGTGGGTTTCAATGCTGTTTCAATGAATGTGAGTTTCAAGGACAGAGAAGTTTTAATGCCAAGTCTATTTTCATTGTGAGACAGTGTTGCTTTGTTTAGCAAATATCTATTAGTGTTTGTGCATTGTGCTATAAAATGTAAAAATAAAATCCAAATAATTATTGTAGAAGTAAAGCAGTATGCACATATTAGTGTTTATGGTAAATGGGGCGAAATAGCCAGGTAATGTGACATTGGAATGGCTGCAGGGGGACTCTGGTGCCATATTTTGGTTGTCTGTTCTTCAGTTTGCATTTGAAAGCTGGTATCCTGCAATCCCATTGGAGTGAGCAGAGTTACTTAATTATGTATGGAAATTTTATGTTAATCAGCATACAGATTTGTACCTATTTTTCATGGGCCTTGTTCAGATTTTTGATGTTTCTAGGTTGAGAGGTATGATGATTGGTCATTTCTGCTTCAGGTCACTGGCCATTGACAACTTCCTCTTTGCACCTCTCAATGTTTGGTTGCTATAAGGCACTGGTTTCATGAACCTAGACATTACCTTCTGTATGATCATCTTTGTGTGCTCAACACCTACAATGAGGTGAAAGCTTTCTTTTCACAAAAAAAAAAAAAAAATGACTGCTTCACTCAGTTATTGAACAATTCTGCCCAGACCTAAAATTTATCAGGACACAGTACTATTGCCTTAATCTTTTTAGTTTGCAGTAGTTTTATTAAAGCCAGTTATACCTCTTGCTCAAAAACTGTGCAGGGTAGCCAGCTGCAAAATAAATAATGATATATTTATATTTAATTTGCAGAGACACAAATGCTTATCTCTTGTCTTATCTCTTATCTTAATATTCTGTTTGTCTGAATATGTCCAGTACCACCGAGTAATGTGTCAGGACATGTTTACTGCACTTTGTCTTATGTTGCAGAGCTTTATGTGCCTATTCAGTTGGTTGCTAATTCATGTGAGATAACACCACTCTCAAGTGTGTCGAGGAAACTAGGATGTATAACAAACAATAAATCAAAAAACACCATCCATAAAATCAAACTTGAAAACAAGAATCCTTTAATGCAAAAAACTCCCAGTGTTTAATGACAGCAGTCATTATTGCTTTCTACAATTTAATTGATGGATAATGTGGGTGTGTTAGATTTTTTTACTAGGAGTTTTATACATTAAAGGAGTCTTGATTTTGAGTTTGGTTTTCTGGACGGTGTTTTTTGAATAACTCATGTGGAATGTTTGAGCATATCTGTTGGTCAGGACAACAAGAATTTTATTAAATCATCTACCTTCTGATTCTCACAAAGATTTTGGATTCCCAAATTGCTGCTCTTGTCCCATTTTTCTTGATTGTAAAGCATTGTGCTCAGGTCTATGATGCTTAGAAATGTGTCTTTTGCTGCTAGCAGCATGCTCGAGAGAGATAAAACCCTGAATGTGACCCAGGCAGACAGGGAATGATTAGCAATTAGCAATCAGATACTGGAATAGTTAAACATGTAGGTTGGGAGTGAGTAACTCATACTGGAGAAGATAACCAAGGAAGTTGGGAGTGAGTAATTGATACTGAAGGAGCTAATGAGGGAGGTGGGAGTGAGTTACTGATACTCCTGGAACTAGCCATGGATGTTAGGAGAGTGTGACTGATACTGTAGGAGATAACCATGAATGTTGGGAAGAAAAAGGTCTGTTATCAGGTAACTGAGGCTCCTGAAATGCAAGAGTCAATCAGTTACTGTTTCTGCACCCTGCCCTGCATCCATCTTTCTCAAATTTTAGTTTTAAAAAAAATAATGTTGTTTTTCTTAAACTGTAGCAAACTGCTTCCTATAAATGTAGCAAGTCAATGCTAAAGTTCAGACCACACATGCAGCACTACAGCACTACAGTGCTACAGTGTTCAGGTTTGACCTTAAAGTGCCATGAGAATAGGTCAGATGGAAAACTGAAACCCCTAACACTTTGCATTTGCCCCCTTCGCCATGACCCAGCATCACTACTGAGGTATTTAAACACTGGCTTGTTTGTTAGCTCCCATGGAAAAGAGAAGGTAGCATCTTAATATGTTATCTCTGCATGGTGATTTTTTGAACCTGCTTACTTATAAACCAGGAGCACGAGGTATGTGATATCACATTGTAGGAAATGTGGGCATTGGGATGCTTAGGTCATATTACTGCACTCACAAAGCATGAGGACTGCATTCTGCTCTGAACTGTTTAGTTAGTCCTTAACTATAAAGCCAAGTTCTCCAGATAAAACTTAAAAGTCTTTTACAGTCATGTAAATTAGATATTTATCTGCCTAGTTTTAAATCTTTTATTTATTTATTTATTTTTACTTTGTTGACTGGGTCAGCCCTTCTCTAGACCGATGATCTCATCAGGGAAGACTTCTTCATCATAAAAATAATATGTCTTTTAATACATTTGTTGTTTGTTTAATCTTTCTTAAATGCTTAATCAAGAAGGATAGCTTAAGTTGAAAACCATTGAAATGCATGGAAGAAAATCAGATGTCAAACACATTGTAATCAGAAGTTTGGAGGTTGCACCAATAGCCACAGTTTTACATGCCACCAACGAGAAGTCCCTGCATTTATGCAATAGTACAAACAGTACATTAAATTAAATTTAATACACTAATATAGCAGAGATGTGATTCATTTAGTTACATTCTATGAGTAAACAGATATAACTTGGATCCTTTACACTGAATAACATTTTTTAAAGATGTTAATATTTACTTGGTATGTTTTCTTTTCCTGTCTAGGGTGAACCTGGTTTTCCAGGACTTGAAGGCTTCCCTGGCAGAGATGGCATGAAGGTCAGTGTTGAGTATAGAGTTTGTGCCTTATATGTCACCATTTCTCAGTAAAGAACACAAATATTGTTTGTGCTTCCTAAGCAGCGTGTGCAACAAAAGTAATGACATTAACTCCACACTGCTCACTTCATACTTTCTAAGGTTCTATTTGACACCATAAAGTCTAAGTGATATTTTCTTCTATCAGTTTTGTTTGCTATATGTATTTTTGAAGCATTACATATATTCTAACTTTGGTAAGTAGCTATTGTAATTGTTGTGGAAGCCTTTCAACAATTCATAGCGGACATTTTTTTCTAAATTACAGCACATATATCCTACATTAAATGAGCCATACATTTTACTGTGGTTTTAACTGCAAGCAGGATTGATTGATTGATTGATTTGGTTTTGAAATCCTAAATAAGAAACCATACTCTGTTCACAGTACAAATGATGGATACTATAACTCTTCTTTACCTCCCAAGGTAAGATATGTAAATATATTAATCTAGTGAGACTTTTTCTCCACAGAATGGATGGTACAGTATCCGGGAATCCATTGCTTTTTGAGTGATCTACATTGGTGTTCGGATTACTAAGGTTTTCAGTTTCTTATGGAATTCAGAATGAGTGTCCTCGGGTCTTGTAGCTGGTCTATCCAAATGCCTGTAAAGATTTTAGACAGATACAAGTCTCCAGTCTTTGAAGTTGGGTCCCAGTCCTAAGTAACTGGATAAGTAGCCAAGCCAATTTCTCCATTATTTCTGCTTACTCTACAAGTTATCTGATTCTAGGAACTTATATATCTGACAAGGGTTGCCAGCTTTTAAGATAGCACATTCTAGAAAGTGTTAGCAGCATTACTTCTGATACTTCAAAAGTGCTTGTGTTGCTGTCACTTTCTGACATCAACATGAGGTTCTTCTTAATGAAGACAATACAAAGAAGTAGTTTAGGGGTGTAACAACAAAAAGTGCCCTCACACAAGGAGGATGGCTTTTTAACAGTTACTGTTTCACTGTAATTCTTTTAGTGAAACCCTTGTCATCAATTTGTTGGATAATTCCATTGCCATATTATTTAATTTCACTGAATTCTGCAATGAACTCACTTTGCAGTTCTTTACATTTGTGAATTTGTAGAGTAAATCCTTGCTCCTTGGCTGTGACACCACGGAGTTAATATATATTCAATAAGGTGTGTCGGAGTATAGGAGGTGAAGCACTCACTTTTTATGGTACAGAGGCAGAGTCCCCATATCTATGTGCATGGTATTTTAATTACAGAGAAGTAAAAGATTTAAAGGAATGAATATAAGAAAGGAAAAGTTAATGCAAGTGAGGATTACTGATAGTTGTAACTGGTTTTATTTGATTTGTTTCAGGAGTTGTTAGTTTGTTATTAGGTAGTGGTATGCATTTTGATGAATAGGAGTTTGAGTTTTATGATATGAAACTTCCTCACACCATAGATTTTTTTATTTTTCTATGTTTTTTCTTTCCATTCATGCCAACCATCAAGTCATGCCCTATCAGTTTAGACTGTTCATCCCCAGCCCTTGTTACTATCCATTGAGGCTAAACCCATTCATTCCACCACTATCATTACTTCCCAGTGAGGATAAGCCCATTCATCACCCAACCCTTCCTACTTCCCAGTGAGAAAGAGCACCCACTAGAAAAGTCATCATTCTGGCAGCCATGTTTGTGATCTGTGCTTTCTTCAGCATCCCAGGAATGATTATGTCATTGTTATGGCCATAAACCAGCTCCTGGAGGTTGACATGAGCACCCATGTCATTGTAAGGCATTTTACTTCCCTCTTCCCCATATGTATGTTTGGTTCTTTACAAATGCTTATAAGAGCTGTCATCACTGGCTTGGGACTGCCAAGCCCATGTATCTCTCTGACTGTGGTCACTGTTATCATTTAGGCCTCCTCTTGCATGGGAACAGTTGGCCAACTGGAAGCCTCAGTCTCCCTCCACCCAAGATGAACCAGCCAGTATCAACTACAGATTCCCATCCTGTCATACCCATCTCATCCAGAACCTGTTTTACTTTGAATAATTTAGGATGTAACAAACACTTCATCCCTCTGTGCTACAAAACCAGACTTCATCCCACTAGTCAAAATTAAAGTTGATCATAAGCTGCAGGAATTTTCATTATGTCTATTCTTCAGTATTTTGCATAAGTGAGCCAATTAATATCAGATAATACATTTTGACTATCACTGCAAATTTATTTATGTTACATGTTTGCACAAACATACAGCAAGATGAAATAGCTCTGAATGTACAGAAAATAATAATATTAAAATAATTTCAAATTCTGTCATAGCCAAAGCAATTAAAAATAAACAGAGATAGATGTAACAATTTACAAAAATTACAACTATGCTGCACTAATTATTTTAAACAATAGTATATCCACCCTGATCCCATAGATACTGAATCTTCCTAAAGACTGCACTATAAAACATTGTCACCATAGAAAGTACAACAGCATCAAACTTGAAACATTTTAACATGAGTATTTGTACATGGGCATGTCTGTGTTTATTCACAAAAGCAGTATGGAGGGGTAAAAAAGCTTCACAAACTCACACTGGAAAGTAAGAAACAAACAACTGAAGTCAAAAGGACTCACTACTGGGACTTTTACTCTCTGAAATATTCTTATGTGGGTGTATTCTCTGTTAACCAATTTCTGCATCTAGTTCTTAGCACTTTTACTTAACTTTATTATATTGGCTTAGCGTGCATACTTGCAAGGTCTCCCCCCCTTTTTCCAGTTCCTGACATTGCAACTAACTAACTGGCAGCAGAACACCACCAAACAATTGAATCTTAGCCCAGATAAGCAGCTCATCTTGTAATCAGAACAGTGCTCTACAGTTATTTAAATTATCCAATATTACTGACTACTGTAAAGTCACCCAAGTCCCTTCAAAGCAGTTATTTTTCCATTCACTGTGAATAAATAGTGGAACACAGTAACTGGCATAATCCCTGCCATTAAGGTACAATGCTGCCTATGTTCATTACTTAGACTCCTGATACTTTTTTTCCAGCTCTTACCTCCTAGGTAGGGCTCTGCCCACTCCACTCTCCTACTCTACCCCTTTCCCACCCACACCTAGCTCATTTGCTTTATACCTAACTTTACCGGACCCACACCTAACCCCTATCCCTCAGACAATCACACAAACTACCACCACCCCTCCCCTCCTTTGTTCTCATATTTCACACTCTACACATACTACCTCCCCTCTCTCAAAGTTGTTACAATCCATCCTACCTATATACTGTCAGGACCCCTACACATTCCACAGGGTTATCTCTATACACTCCTACCACTTCTGAAAAAAAAAACATGTACTCCCATCAAATAATCCTAACACTAGCACTCACCATCAAAGCCCATCTAACCTCAAATTACTTCAACAACATTACAATCCCCAGCATAAGTCACCCCACCTCATCCTCACTTCTAACATTCATTAACTACCCCCTACTCATCTCACCCTCACTCTTTAACAAACTCCTCCATTATCAAAACAAATCTAGGGTATCCATACAATGTGACTTAGCCTTCTCCAAATACTTACAATCCATAATAAACATTGCCTCTCACCTACTATGCAGTGGTGATATTAACCCCAACCCAGGTCCAATAACAAGTCCTACAAATCACCAGAATCAGCCTAGAACCAATACTAGCCTACTTAAGAGAAAATCAAATATTCTAATAATAAATCATAACATAAGAAGCATCCTTAACAAAACCACTGAGCTCCATGCAATCATGGCATTATACTTACATGACATCATCTTCCTCACAGAAACATGGCTTAAACCACACATTAAAAATGAAGAAATACTTCCCCCTGGTTATGGCATACTATGAAAAGACCATACACCTAAAAGAGGAGGTGGAGTCCCTCTCCTATATCAGAACATCAATGTTGAACTATTTAACATATATCCCGCCAGGAGATAACATCAAAACCCTTAAATCTCTTCTGCAATGGACATCAGAAACCCTACCCATGAAACCGTTATACAAGGTGACTTCAATATTAATTGGACCTCACTTAAATCATGCCACCCCTCAAATCATATTAACCTTTATGGATTCTCACAACTTATACAAACCCCTACTAGGGTAGACAAAACCTCAAAAAAGAATCAATGCTAGACTGGATTCTCACCAACTGCTCATCTTCCACCCATAATTTTGGTACACTACCAGACATTCTAAGTGACCACCTCCCAACCTTCTTCATCAGAGACCAAACTAAACTTACTAGAGTTAGCTCTCTTAGACACATCAGATACACTAAAATCTTCAGGGCTGATGACTTTAATACAGCCCTTAAACACTCAAACTGGTCCCCTCTTTTAACACTTCCTATAGATGAAGCAGTTGAGTATTTCAACACTATCTTCTTAGGCATTCTCAACCAACTTGCCCCACCAAGACACATCCACACTAAAACCATCTATGCCCCATAGCTTATGAAGAGCACTAGGCAACTTATGAAACAAAGAGACAAAGCATGGGACACCTGGTGCAAAAACAAAACGACTCCTAATAGGCAAACATTCTCACAACTGAGAATCACTGTAAAAAAACAAATCAGACTAGACAAACAAAAATACTATAGTGAAATTCAACTAAGCACAATATCAACCAACAAAAGTTATGGGCCACTATAAACAGTATTTTCCAACCAGGTAAATCACCAACTCCTCATCCAAACATAGACACCACCTCTATAAACACAGTCACCCAATTCAATGAGTTCTTTACCAACTCTATATTAAAGCTGTCAACAGACCCACACTCCTCAACCCCCACTATACTATATAACCATCAAATAACACTAACTCCTTCACCCTTCAACCTGTACCAACTTACACAATCTATAAACACCTAACCAAACTTTAACCCACCACCTTAGCAGTAGACAAACTACCTGCCAAATTCCTACAAATAGCCACCAAAGCCATTTCCTACCCAGTCTCTATAATCATTAACAGATCAATCTCAGAACAAAAGGTGCCACTTCTCTGGAAAATCTCCTACATTATACCAATTCACAAAGGGGGGAAACTCCACTGACCTAACAAACTACCGCCCTATAGCTATCCTTTCTCCACTGGCTAAAATAATGGAAAAATGTATCCACATCCAGGTCCTAACACATCTCCTCTCCAACAATCTTCTTGCAGAAACTCAACATGGATTCCACCCCAACCATAGCACTACCACTGCACTCATCCATTTTAGTAACCTAGTAAATATGCAACACAACAACGGCCAACTAGTGTCAGCAGTTTTCCTTGACTTATCAAAGGTGTTTGATACAGTCTCCCATACAAAACTAATAACATCACTCTCAGTAGTAAAACTAACTACCCCCACTCTATTATGGTTTCAGGAGTATCTGTCCCAACACCAACAAGCTGTTCAGTTGAAAAACTCCCTTTCTCCCTACTTCCTGTTAAATTAGGAGTACCCCAATCCTAGGACCCCTACTTTTCACTATATTTACAAATAATCTACACAAAGCCACCCCTCTAGCAAACCTGGTTCAATACACTGATGATTCCACCTTAATCTGTTTTGCCCCCACCCTCCAATACTTCAGATTAAGACCTAAGAAGCCTTTACATCCATTGAAACCTGGCTAACAAACTCCCAGCTAATACTAAATCCTAAAAAGACCCAACTTATCCTCTTTCATCCTTCCAAAGCAGCAGCACCTACTCCCCCATTCTCTGTTTCTGCATTAGATAATACCCCTATCTCCCCCGTCACAAAAAACAAATTACTAGGGTTCATTATTGACAATAATATGAAATCTGGCAAACACATAGTTCATACAGTAACCAAAATCAACAAAAAACTAGGTAATCTTTACAGATGTAAAAACTTCCTAACCAGCAATAGTAAAGTTACCTTAGCTCATACCCATCTTCTCTCTACCTTACTATATGCTTTTCCTGTCCTAATTAATCTAAACAAGAGTGATTTAAACAAGCTATCAGTATGCTACAATAAAAATAGCAAATTTCGCCACAAACTCCGTACCCACCACTGTCAGGCCCTAAAACAGCTTTCCTGGCTTGAGCTCCCAAACATCTTACCTCTAAATCAACTTCTTCTAGCTCACCAAATACTGTACCAACCTGACAAACCTCCAGCCTTAGAAGACCTGATCATCCTCTACTCCAATAACTGATAACTTAGATCCACTAACAAGGCACTAATCACAATCTCCAAAAGCCATTACAGCTCTGGTGACTTCCTGCATTCTAGCAACATTGCCAAAAACTTGGAACTCCCTACCACTACAAATCAGGGTGCAACCTAATAAAACCATCTTCAAAAAACAGCTTGTTTCCCACCTAAACAACTCCTGGACATGCAACTGCCTAGCACCTGGCTGACATATTCTAACTCCTTTCCCCTACCCACTATCCAACCTCCTCTTTAAAACTCCCACAGATGCACTATATATTATCACACATTACTTGTAACTGCCTAGCACCTGGCTGACATATTCTAACTCCTTTCCCCTACCCACTGTCCAACCTCTTTAAAACTCCCACAGATGCATTATGTATTATCACACGTTACATGTAACTGCCTAGCACCTGGCTGACATATTCTAACTCCTTTCCACTACCCACTGTCCAACTTCTTTAAAACTCCCACAGATGCACTATGTATTATCACACATTACTTGTAACTGCTTAGAACCTGGATGACATATTCTAACTCCTTTTCCCTACCCACTGTCCAACCTCCTCTTTAAAACTCGCACAGATGCGCTATATATTATCACATGTTACTTGCAACTGCCTAGCAACTGCCTGACATATTCTAACTCCTTTCCCCTACCCACTATCCAACCTCCTCTTTAAAACTCCCACAGATGTACTATATGTTATCACACATTACTTGTAACTGCCTAGCACCTGGCTGGCATATTCTAACTCCTTTCCCCTACCCACTATCCAACCTCTTTAAAACTCCCACAGATGCACTATATATTATTGCACATTACGTACCAATTCACTGTCACCTACACCCCACTGCCCCATCTATACCCACTAACTCTCCCGTAGACTAAGCTGAAAAGCTTTCACTTAAAATGTCAATGCACCTCATATGAACTTGTCTATATTCTTCTCCTTTTTTAGTTTTTCCTTTCTTGTCTTATCTTCAGTACATCTTCAAGATTATCTCTACTAAATATACTGTATGAAAAACAATCAAATGTTACTACCTGCTATACTTTTAATTGTATGTTTAAATCACTATGCTTATGTAAATATTTTATGTAATCATATGTTATTGTCTGGTATATTTTTTATTACTGAATGTGTAAATATCTTATGTATAGCATGTTAGTAATTGTTCTGGAGCTTTTCTTCCCAGACCTCTTCTGAAAACGGACAGCTCTGTCCAGTCGGACCTTCCCAGTAAACAAATGTAAAATAAAATAAAGAACCCAGTTTGCAAGTTTATGTGATTTGTAATATTTACTAAGAGAATTTGGTTTGATGTTACTATACCTTTTTCAAATGCCCTTTGGTAACCTTTTCCTGGGCTTTTGTGTTTAAATTCAGGAAGTTTGTTGCATTCTTTACTCTGTTGAAGTCCCTTTTGACTTTTTACTGTTTTTTAAAATAAATAAAATATTTTACCTTTTGGATCTTGCATTCTTTGGCAACTTTGCCAGTGTGGATTATTGTGAGCTGTGGAATTCTTCCTACTTTGGGTTCATATTTTGAAGTGTCAGAATGGAGGGGTATCGGACCTTATTTTAGACCCATCAGTCTGAGATGTATACTGTCTCCTTATTGAAATAGCACTTGAAATGCCAAGCACCAACAAGCCCCCCCCCCAAAAAAAGACCAAAACTAGGAGAAAAGCGAATATCGAAAATCTCTCTTTCCTTTAAACTTCTTTTTTGCATGGGAGGGGCATCATACTTTACAAAAAAGGAAATATTCTGAGAAAAGGCCATCTCAGACTTACTAGTAAGTCTTTTTTTTGGGGGGGGCATTCAAATGGTTACCTTGCATTCTATGTAAAATCAGGGAGTGAACATTAATAAAACGTATCCCAAAGATGTAGTGGATCTACTTCTTTTAGAAGTGGAACAGTTTTTGTTCATTAAGGAAAGATTTTGCTTTTTGAACCTTGCGGCTTTATTTGAAGAAACAACAGTAGCATTTGATGAAAGACTAGCAAAGGTATTCAACATTGTTCCGGAAAATGGATTATCTGATAAATTAAAGCAATAAACACTATTCCACAAAATGGAATATCTGGAAATTAAAAGCATTAAAAATTAGCCAGTGCAAATTTAAATGATACTATAAGGTTTAAGCAATAGAACATGACTGATCAAACTGAAGTGATTTTCTGCCTGTCCCAACAGTGGTTATCAGTGGTGTCCCAAAGGACTCTATACCGGCTCCGTTTCTTTTTAGATTAGTTTTCTCAGTTATAAAAGTGGGAAATGAGTTCTGGATATCCAAATGTGTTGTTGATTCTAAAGTAAGTAACATATGTACTTTGGTAAAAGATGCCAGAATCCCCCTAAAAATATATGGATTATTCAGGTTTAATGGCCTTGCCTTTAATGTCAATAAATGCAGGATCATAAAACTTGGTGAAAAGGATGTAAATTCTGATTACAGAATAAACTGTTAATTCAAATGAAAGCACATCATTACTAAAACTCTAGGACATCAAGGATGTGTTTACCACAATCAGAAACAAATACTCCGCATTTAATTCTGAAAGGCATGTCAATTAATCCATACAAGGTGCTGTACCAGTTTATACGTCACTGATGAGATCTATTATTTAAGAAGGTTTTGCTTTCTGTGACTTTCAAATAGGCCACCTGAAAGTAACTGAAAAGTGACAATGATCCCATATTATAAAAATCATACAGCTGTAAAACATGAGCTTTTAAGAAAGGTTTCAAGATTTTTCATAACCTGCTTTTTACAGGTTACTAGGAAGTGACCTCTCTCAGGTCTATAAGGCAATGCCATCTGGAATTCTATACCTGCAATGCACCTCTGGAGGAGTTAACACTAGATTAAAGAACCTAAGGCTAAAGAACAAGTTTTAATAATAATACCAAAAAGTAACAGATACTTTATACAATGTTCTCAGGAGAAGTGAGAAATTCCTAAACATCACATAACTGATGTATTACACAGCACATTTCAAGAATATGGAATACGCTTACCCTTACAGGGGGAAGAAAGTCAGTCATTAAATTGCTTCATAAGTAATCTTTACAGATATGCCTATTTATGCATGTATGTATGCATATGCTCTCACACACACACACACACACATATATATATATATATATATATATATATATATATGTGTGTGTGTGTGGTCGGCTGCGGTGTTGCAGCGGTTAGCATTGCCACCTCACAGCAAGAGGTTCTCTGGTTTGATCCTCTGTTGGGGTGCCTTCTGTGCGGAGTCTGCATGTCCTCCCTGTGGTCATGTGGGTTTCCTCCAGGTTTCCTCCCTCATCCCAAAGACATGCTGTAGGTGGATTGAATACTCTAAATTGGCCCTAGGCGTAAGTGCTTGCATGTGTGTGCCTGTTGTGGAAGGTTGAGTGCCAGGCTGGCAAATCAACAGCGTAAAACTCCACTGACAGTCATGAGCAGACAGGTGATCTGGTGTGGCGTACCCCTAACTGGGAAAAGCCGGAAGAAGAAGAAGTATAAGTGTGTGTATATATGACATGTTTATATGTGTATAAATTCTATGTGTCTGTGTTGTGTATATAGGGATAACTAATAATGAAATATTCCCCCCTGAATACAATATAACTCAAACAGATAGTTTAGAAAAAAGAGCAGATGGAGTATCAATGATGAATAAGAACAGCCTAGAACTGACCCAATACACTCAAACTACCCCAAAATTTCAAAATGCCAACATTTTTATTACCCATCTCAAACTCAACAATAACAAATCTGTCTGCCTAATAGGACTTAACATCCACCCTGGAAATAATCTAGCTACAATTGAAGAATTTCTACAGTGGATGCACAAAATTATAAAGATATATAATCTTAGGTGATGTAAACATTGATTGGAAAAAAATAAGCAGTACTGCACCTGACCTAAACTTATTGGGCTTCTTGCAGATAATAAGAATTATTGGCAGAACACCAAAAAAAACAATTAAAGAAATCACACTGGATTGGAATCTTACAAACAAGCCTCAAAACATCAATGACAGCAGAACTTTATCAGATAGTATTTGTAACCACCTACCAGCCTATGCTATTATAAAGCATCTAAATATTCAGTGACAAATAACATAGAGATAAGTCCAAGACTTGTGTAATTTCAACCCCAAATTCTTTACAACTCTAAAACAGCGTAACTGGAACTGCCTAAAAACTTTACCACTAGATTAACCAATCACTCATTTAAAACATATCATATCCTCCTTAACAGAATGATCAAACAAGCCACACTTAAAATTAAAAGAGTTAAAACTATCATAGCACCCTGGCTAACAAAGACTACCAAGAAACGGTTGACAAAAAGAGACCATGCTTGGAAAACATATACAAAAAATAAAAAGCAAACATCCATACAAAATTAAAAGCATCTGAAGGAATCGCACATAAAAAAAGACAGTTACAGGAAAGGGTATTTTACTGGGATTATATTATAAGACCGAAAGTGAATATGCACGACTACATAAAAGGTGACACATAATGCATAAAATCTGACAATAGCGAAAGGCCACATAATCGAGTTTTTCCATAGGGAAAAAACTTACGCAACCATTTGCTAAAAAAAAAAAAAAAAAAAAAAAATTAACACCATAAACAGGTGGGGGGGCTTTGCCCCTACACCGCCGAATGTGGTGGGCTCTGTCCCCACAACCCCCCTAACTAAATATACCAACTCCGAGATTGCACTATAGGGAAGGAAAGGGCAACTCCGTGATGTTGGCCAACTATCTCCTTGCCCTATGACATATTCATTGAATCTCTTAAATGCGATTCAATTAATATGTGTCACGGTTTCTGTATTCGCTAAGAAACCTTTTAGTGCTTCTAATATAGACCCTATTTTACTGACCTACAAAATTCCTAACAAAATATCAAACTTTTCTGACTGTTCTTAAAGTCACTGCTCAATCCTGGACCAAACTCTACCCCACTGTAACGACAACAAATAGCCATCCAGGTAGCACAGCAATTCAGTTCAACAGCTAATCAGTAAACTCGGTCTTGGCACTAAGCAAGCAAAACCCCTCATTACCCCTCAGTATTCTACAACCCCATACCACCAAGATATTCTTTAAACTTAATAGTGCCCCTACCTCAGTCATAAAACAGTAGCTACTAAAACTGGAAACCCACCACCTTGGCTGCTGACAAGTTACCAGCTGAGTTCCTAAAAGTAGCAGCAGAGGTTATAGCACTTCATGTCTCCACATTAATTCATAGAGCCACATAAGAGAATCATGTCCCCAAAATCTGGAAATTATCATACATTATATCCCTCCATAAAGACAGAAATTCTACACACCTTATCAACTACTGCCCTACTGCTATTTTCGTACCCATATCCAATGTACTAGAAAAATGTATCGATACCAAGCTGATCAAATACCTCACTGACCACACCCTACCCTCTTCCACTCAGTGTAGCTTTCAACCTAACCACAGCACCCCTACTGTCCTTCTAAGGTTCAAAAATATAGTTAATCAATTACAAAACAGTGGGAAGTTAATGACATCTTGGACCTGTCAAAAGTATTCAATACAGTAACACACCAAAAACTCCTCCAGGAGATAGCCTCTGTAAGCCTCAGTACTCCATCATTAACAGGTTCCACAGCCACTTACCCAATAGTAAAGAAGCCATAAAATGACATCAAGACTACTCTGATTTCCTCCCAGTAACAGTCACCTTCCCTCAGGGATCAGTTCTATGCTCCTGCTCTTCAATATCTTTATTAATAACCTACACTAAATCACTAAACAAGCTACTCTGGTACAGTACGCAGATGATGGCACACTCATCTGCCCAGCCCAAACACTAAACTTCCTACATGCAACACCCAACAGGCTTTTCTAACCCAAAGAATCCTGGCTAGCTAGCTCAGACATGCTCCTGAATGCTAAAATAACCTAACTGATGCTTTCCACCCTCCACCCCTAAAATCTACTCTGATCAAAAGCAGACATTTCATACCCTATCTGCCAATAAACCTAAAATAAAACGTGTAAAGCAAGCCAAACTCCTTAGTGTATTACTTGATACTAGTCTCAGGTATGACCAACACCTACTACTAGCCATCAGAAGACAAACTGGAAACTAGGATCCCTCTAGAGAGCCAAACAATTTCTTACTGATCACTCCAGGAAAACCATAGCACAAAACTACCTACTCCCTTCCCTACTCTGCGCCTCTCCCATATTTACAAACCTTACCACAACCATGAAAAATAAACTAGAGATGGCCTATAATAAAATCACAAAATTTGCAACAAATAATCCCCACAAAACCCACCACCACCTCAAAGCTCTAAAAAGCATTAACTGGCTAGAACTTGCAAACTACCTCTACTGCTCAAACTTATCTTAGGCTATAAACTTATACACTCCCCAGAAAACTGCCCATCTCTAAAAGAAATACAATCCCAGACCCTTAATCAAGTCGTACATGCCAACAACAAACCTCTACTGTCTGTCACAAGATCTAATAACAGTGCAAGTGATTCATTATACTCTAACCAGGTTGCAAAATCTTGGAACCGAATCTCCCCTGAAAGCAGACAGACACAATAAATAGTTTTATGGTGTCACTGAAGAAGCACTAAACAACTAGTTGCCCTCTTGCACTACTGCTAGGCTGAACCCCAAGAATTCAGCCACATGCTCCTTCTAATCATACAATTAACTCTAGCTTTCTTTACACACAAATTCTTTATTTTACACTAATATAATTACAGTGTACTAACACCCAAAATGGGCCTCTACTATTTTCTGTCATGCTTTTACATCCTTTCCAATCCAGCCTACAACCCACTTCTCTCCTGTAAGAAGTTTTCTTCTGGGTAACCACTGATATATCTATTTCTTTCATTCATGTTTTACCTTCTATCTATACCACTCTCTACGTATAAAATATAGTACTAGAGTTCTTTATTTAAATGCATCCTCCAATATAATCCTTTCACTTCCTGTGCTACCCATCCTTACATATTCTAACTAAAAGTCTCACACGGTAAGTTAGTTATTCTTAAATGTCAAATCTCTCTTTAAGCAACTACATCATTTTTCAATAACTCGTGTGTATGGAAGGTGCTCTGCATTATCCTGTTATGTGATATAATATAACTCTACATTATTTTATATTTTTTCTGTTATATAGTATACTTGTTCTTCCCAGACTCCCTCTGAAACTGAGAGAAACCCCAGTTGGAATTTTCCAGTAAGCAAAGATAAATAAATAAATGCACACACACACACACACACACACACACACACACACACACACACACACATAGAGAAACACACATAAATGTATACAAAGAGAGAGAGAGAGAGATGTGTATACGTGTGTGTGTGTGTGTGTGTGTGTGTGTGTGTGTGTGTGTGTGTGTGTGTGTGTGTGTGTGTGTGTGTGTGTGTGTGTGTGTGTGTGTGTGTGTCTATGTGTGTCTTTTCTGGTATGTGCATAGAAAATGCCATCTTGGTTTTACGGCAAAGATCATAAGCACTAACCATTGTATCAGTTCTCAATATGACTTTTTGACCTGACTGTAGTAAATTACACAGAAAGGTCTATATTTAAATGAAGTGTCAATAGCTGTTTTGCTATTGGACTTTGAAGAGAACACCGATTGCATACTGTTTGTTAGTTAGTTCCTCCCTTAGACACATATTGTTACTGCATGTTTATGAAAACAATGAATTTTATTAGTGTATGAAAGTATTTCTATATTTTTATTGGTTGTTAGTCTGATTCTAGAACTGATGCAATATGTAAAAGATGATGTTTTTTGATGGTATCTGATTGGCTGTTCAGTCAGTGCTTAGTAACATGTCTTGGTTAATTGTATTTTTTTGAATTTCTGTATAAGAAGATGGTTTACCAGGCTCTGTAATGGTCTGACGAAGTGGTATTTTGTTGCTGTGAAAGTGCTAACCTTTTTATTTTTCACATCAATAAATTTACATGTGGTGTTCAGCTGTGGTGGTTGGAGCCTGGAACTTTTTCTTTCTCTGTTTGTTTGTGGGTATGTTCGACCTTTGCCTGATCTGCAACTCTTTGGCCTTCAAAAGATCATAAGATTGGTAGTCAAAATTATGAACCCATGAACTGTTTCTATTCAGGCATCATCAAAGAAAAACCTAGGTGAAAAAATGGCATAGACTTTTTACATCATAATAAAATTTTTGTACACAGTAAAATACATTTTGCTGAAGGGATTCTGTTGGTCTTTAGTATCATATGTATGAGTTTCATTGGTTTAGTCGATATACAGTTATACAGATAGTCACTGAGTGTGTGAGACTAAAAATCCATGGTTAGGGGAATGTTCCTTTCCCCTTAGGATTATGCAACCTCAGAGTTAGTATATATAATTAGTGGGGGTTGTTGGGACACAGAATATTTTAAAGCTGCATGTGTTGATGTTCTTCCTCAACATGTGCATACTAGGTAATCAAAGTTTCAGTTTTTGACATACGGTGGTTTACACTCAGGATGTCAACGTACATGTTCACCAACTAACTGAAGGTAAATCATACATAAGTACAAATAATTCAAGCATGACCAATAATACCCTACTACCCTGTCAGTATAGCAAAACTGCTGTTCCCATAATGTGTCCAGCCTGTTCTTAATATCTAAACTAGGGCTTGCTTTTCTGTAATTTGGTAGTCTGTTCCATGCACCAACTGCTCTGTCAGGCAACCATTTAGTACACTTCTCATTCCTAATTAATCTTCTACATAGTTGTCTGATAATTCTCTACTATTTTTGATAACCCCAAACATTCCCAGAGGTAGCTGCCTCTAAATGCCCTATAAACCTGAATAAGTTCTCCTCCAGCTATATGAGAAATGTACCAAGTTCGGATATTGTAATCTTTCATAATAACTTAAATTTTCACATCCATGGATGCCATTAGTATAGTTCTGCTGTACTCTTTCCTGTTTACTCATGCTTGTTTTCTTATAAGATTTCCATATCATTATTCCATACTCAAGTTTAGATCTAATATAACTAACAAACAATGACTTCATCATTTCTAATTTCCTAGACTATATCAATCTTTTTATACAGCCTATAGTTCTATAATTGTCATCGACCAATTAGTTAATATGATTAGAAGAACTCAAAGCTGGATCTACCCACATACCCTGGTCCTTAAATGAATCTACAGTTTTAATCACTGTGTCCTACATTAAATATTCACCTTTCAGTTTATGACTTCCAAATCTCATCTGCTTAGTTTTTGATATATTTATCAGAATATTTACCAGTATATTATTCTCCTGTGCCCAAATGGTCAGTTTAGTCAAGCTCTTGTGCAGACGTGCACAAGTGGTGCAGGGGTAGCATTGTCACTTCACAGCAAGAGGTTCTCTGGTTCGATTATTGGCTGGAGTGCCTTCTGTGCGGACTCTGCATGTCCTCCCTGCATTTGTGTGGGTTTCCTCCCACGTTATAAAGACATGTGTGTTTCCCCCGGGCCTCCACTGAAAATTGGCTTTGTTCCAAGTCAGACTTTCCTGTTAAACAAATGTTAATTAAATAAATAAATAAATGCCCTATCTGTAACATTTGTAATCAATTTACCCAATCTTAAGTCACCTGCATTCAGACTGTGGATCACCTCAGATGAAAAAGATAGACCTGAAAGATACAATCTAAATAAGGATGGGCATAGGACAGAGCCCTGTGGGATACCCTGACTGTAACCTTGTGTTTCACCTGTCCAATTGCTGCATGATACTTGCCATGTCCTAATTGTAAGCTATGCAGCTGTCGATCCTATCAAGAGTACATCAATACCTAGTTGTTTTAATTTATTGATCAGTGTTTTGTGTATGACCCTGTTGAATGCTGGTTAGATATATAGAAATAACATCATAGCACAATTTTTCATTTATAGCAGTTATTATATTGTTATACATAATGTTACAAGTGGTAATAGAATGTTCTACATATGCATGCTGATATAAAGTTTCATATCCCAACCTTTCATATTCTGACAATATCTTATCCAATATTACCTTCTCCATTTTTTTAACAACATGAAAGTAAACTTAAGGGGCTGTATAACTCTGGGTTTGTCCTACTCCCCTCCCCATAAAGACTGGTTTGACAATTGTATGTCTGAAATCTTGAGGAATCTCCCCATATTTATGCAACCTAGTAAATAGTAAAAATAATGGTACTGCAAGTTCTTGCTGAAGTATTCTCAGGTCGTTATTACTAATTTTGTCTCCTCCATGTGCTTTGTTTGAATCCAGTTTGCATATTTTTTTTCAATATAATTGAATCTGAATTCAGTATCTGAGGTTACCGGATGTCATTAGAACAATTTATCACCCCCTCTGTGGAGCCAAACCACTCTGTATAAGATTTTTAGATATATTTATAATCTGCTGTGTCTGAGAATAAATTTTAGAATCTACACACAGTTTATCCATTTCATGTCTTTATTTTATGTATTTATTTTATTTTTATTTTACATTTGTTAACTGGGCTAGTCTAGCTGGATATATTTCCATTTTCAGTAGAGGCCCGAGGAGAAAAGCTCCAAACAGATATAAAAATTCTGAAATATTGTTACATGGTAAATAAAGGATTAATAAAAACAAAATAGAGAAACATACAACAAGTAATTATTACATACTAAAGATGTTAACACTTGAGAAAAGCAACAGTAAAATTATTTACACTTAAGAAAGCAAAAACAAATGTAGCACAGTAAGAATCATGCGCAAGTATTCACATCAGGTGGAAAAATTTTGGCAGTAAGTTAATTAGACTTTAAACAGTGTCAGTCTTGCTTACATAACTAAGCATTAAAATGTTTGGAAGTTTGGTTGGAAGAGGAAGAAACAGATGTGAAGAGGGTGGTTAGTTAAGGTTGCTACAAGGGCATAACCAGTGCATTTGGAGGTGTTTTTTAAGTTTTCGTTTAAAGAGTGGCAAGGATGTGATTAGAGTTAATTCATTGGGTAGCAGGTTCCAGTTTTTTCCTGCTGCGTTAGTAAACAGAGAGTCACCAGCCATATTATTAGACTTTGTTATGCTAGCAAGGAGTTTGCTAGAAGGACATAGGGAATTCAGATTTTTATAGGGGATTAAGAACTTGGAGACTATAGGGGTGTTATTGGGTTGGTAAAATATCTTGTGGGCAATCGTGAGTTGGGGTATTATCAGATGGTTTTGGAATTCCAGCCAGTCTAGTTGCCTAAGATTAAAACAGTGGTGAGTTTTAAAGGGATTTCCAGTAGCGAATCTGGCAATGTTATTATAGGAAGTTGCTAGTTTGTTAAGGTTAGTTTTCTTTAGGTTGGTAAAAATAGGTGAAGCGTACAGAAGAGTTGAGATTAGATGGGAGTGAGCAACCTTGGTTCTGGCTGCTGGGATTAGGAAAGGTTTTATTCTATATAAGGAGCCTATTTTTCTGTTGACTGTTTTAATGGTGTTATTTATATGGTAATCAAACGTGAGGTTATTGTCAATAGATATTCCTAACAGTTTAGTGGTAGAGTCTGGAAAAATAATAGTGCCATTATTTGAAGAGATTGAGAAATCTATGGGGGAGGACTTGGTAGTGGGGCTAAAGAGAAGGAGTTTTTTTTGGCATTAAGAAGGAGGCAGAATTTTGTAAACCATGCTTCTACAGTGTTGAAAACATTTTGAGTGAGAGAATATAGTTCAGATGGAGAGGTTGCTGAGCATATTAGTGTGGAATCATCTGTATATTGAATGCAGGTAGCTTGAGGAATTGCTACATGGAGATCATTGATAAATAATGATAAAATAAGTGGTCCAAGAATGGAGCCCTGAGGGACTCCTATGGCGATTGGCAAGAAGGATGAAATTAGATTTTCCCAGAGAACGGCTTGTTGCCTGTTGCTGAGGTAGGATCTGAACCATTTAACAGCCTGAAAGTCAAAGGAAAGAGATTCAAGAATATTGATTAAGAGGGTGTGGTTTACCATGTCGAAAGCCTTAGAGAGGTCATTAAAGACTGCCGATGAGAGGATGTTTTTATTACGGTTTCTATTGATGGTATCTGTAAAGGATAGAAGAGCAGTAGTGGTACTGTGTGATGGCCTAAAGCCATGTTGACAGTTTGCTATTATGTTATTTTGAGAAAGATGATGTAGTAGTTGTTTTTGAATGCATTTTTCCATAATTTTTGCTAAGGGTGATAAAAGAGCAATTAGCTGATAGAGTAGTCATTTGAGTTCCCACCTTTATGCAATGGGATAATGTGGGAGATTTTCCAAATATCTGGAATGGTTCCTTCTTAGATTGTCCTGTTTATAAGGATGGATATAGGATAGGCAATTACTTTGGCTGCTTTTTGGAGATATTGGGAAGGTAGCTGGTCAGCAGAAGGAGTGCATGGCTTGAGTTTTTGAATACATTTATAGATGAGAGTAGTAGAGATGGGTTGTAGTTTGAATTTAGGTAGAGAGTCTGGTGAGGTGGTGGGAAGGCTTGAGTTATCTGGAATAAGTTGACTAGCTAGAGATTGTATGGTCTCACTGAAGAAGGAGTTAAAGGTATTTGCAGTTTGATGGGGGGTATTTGGATCTGCCTCAAATGTGCTGGGTGTTCGGGAGTTACCTGGGGAAAGGAGCTTATTAATGCTTGACCAGAACTTCTGAGGATTATTTTGGTGAGTTTGTTGGAGTTTACAGTAGTAGTTTTTTTATCTTTAAGTATTGCCTTTTTTGTACTATTTCTGAGCTGCCTGAAATGTAGATGATCAGAGATATTTCTGTTAGCTCTCCACTTAGCCCAAACTTTGTTCCTAAGCAAAATTTGATGTCTAGTTTCATTAGTAAGCCATGGGGCTGGGTTAGACTTCATTCTAATGGACCGTTTAGGAGCATGGTTATCCAGTATAGGTAAGAATTTGGAGTTAAGATACTTCACAGCCTCTTCAAGTGGAAGGGTTTTTAAAGGGTTCCAGTTGCAGGCTTTAAGCTCAGCTTGAAATAATTCTAAGTTAAAGTGTTTGGTAGAGCATGTTATCCTAGAGGTGGGGAGGTTGGGAAGATCCTTCTTTTCTCTTATGATGTAGGTCAAAAAATGATCACTAACATCATCTGGCAGAGTTCCTACCTTGTAAGATTGTTTCTGTTTATTTATAAGTATCCAGTCTAAGGTGCTCTCTTTCTTATTAGGTTTGTTAATTCTGGCTGTAGAGGTTATGGTTTGGCTAAAGCCATGGAGGTTAATATGAGAGGTAGGATTTTCAGCACTAACACCTTTCCAACCAATATTAAAGTCGCCTAGTATTATTGTTTCTTGGGGGTAGGTGGAAGACACCCAGCTTAGAATAGCCTGTATTGTAGTGATATTATTTCCGGGTGGTATGTAGATGCAGATAATGTATAAAGATTTCTTTGTGTTGATTTGAAGTTTGGTAATAAGGACTTCTGCATTATTATTCTGGGTTGAATTAGATGGTAGGGTGGAGATATGAAGTCCATCTTTAAATAGAACTGCTACTCCACCACCTTTGCATTTTGTTCGGTCTTGTCTGACTATATTGTAGCCTTGGGGAATGATTTCATTGTCTTTAGTTTCTGGTTTCAACCAAGTTTCAGTGAGGCAGAGGATATCAAAGGAGTGAGTATCTAGGAGGGCATGGAGGTGGGCTACTTTGTTATTAGTGCTTTGGATATTAAGATGTCCTATTAGGAGAGAGTTATTGAGATTAGGGTGGGTTGTTTGGATAGTGGGGTTGGTAGGGCCAGGGTTGGGGTGGATGTCACCATCTTTTAAGGAGGGATTATTTAGTTTTGTTGCTGAATTATATCTAAGGTTAGTTTGAATTTTCACTTTATTTATTGAGGGTAAATTGTATTTAATGTGGGAGAGTCTATGGTATTTAGGTAGGAGGTAAATGGGAATGGAAGTTATGTTAGTATGTCTATTAGAGGGTATATGTGTGTAAATTGCTGTTTGTTTTAGAGAGTAGTTATGATGAAATTAGTGCAGTTTTTCAATGTAGGTAAGAAGGTAGGTTGAAGAGAGGACAGTTGAGAGTATAACTGAGAGTGTTAGCTTGGTTAGATTAGTCAGAGGCATCTTAAAAGGATTGTAAAAAAAAGAAGAGTGATAAATTAGGGAGTGGAAAGTAGAGGAAAAGAGGATAAAGGGATAAAGGAAGTGAAGAGAGGAGAGCACTAATATATATTGGATAAGAGTAGGAGGTTAAGGCAAGGTACTCTGAGGAGTGGTTTATTGTGAGCAATTGTTAGACGGTAGGGGTGTGGCTATAGTGTGTGGAATAAGGTGAAGTATTGGATTGGTTGAAAGAGAGAGAGGGTGTGGTTAGGGAAATATAAGTTTAGGACCCCTGGGGTGGGTGAGAATTGGGGGTAGGGTAAGGGAGCGGAGTGAGCCCATAGGGTGAACGGAGCAGATCAGAGCTGAGAGAAGCTGAGAGGCAATCAGTTATGCCGAGAGACTAAGTTCTACAGGCATAGGAAAGGTAAGAGACATTTTCTGTTACTAATTAGCAGAGAAATTGTGAACAAAGGTATAGCTGTGCAGGGGAGAAAGTGATGAAAAAAAACAGTTTTATAACAGAGAGAGATATATTTATAAAACGTCCTAAGGCAGGAAAGGAGGTTTAAACAGAGAGTTAAATTGAGGGGGTCAGTAGCAATAGTAGTGATTACTCCTACCTCATCTTATATATCTATAAAATGTGCTATTGTGTTCAATATTTTTATATACATTTTCTTCAAAATTGTCTTGATCTTGTCTCAAACTGTTTAATTTCTCTGTCTAGCTTGTTTATTTCAGTTTTCAAAGTTGTAGTTCAACCTCGTTTCCATTTCTTATATTTTGTGCCTCTCATCTTAGTCAAATATTATGTTTTTATGTAAATATATCTTCCTGATGTTGTGTGCCTAGATCTTGATGTGAAACATTTTTTTTATTTTTTACATTCAATTTCTCCTTCAACGCTTTCAACATTTTCTGCAATTTTTCTACTGAATACATCACTCCAATTAGTTTTACATAATGACTGTTTTGTTTCCATATAACAGTTTATTAATCTTCTGGCATTAGTTTAGATTTCAGTTTGTCAGAGTTATCTAGCAAGAAATGAATCTTTATAGTCCCATGATCACTGCACATCAATGGAGGTAAAACTTGACATGAAGAAACAGTAATTCCTGTATAGAAAACAATGTCTAGTGTATTCCATTCCCTGGTAGGCCTTTTTACAGTCTGAAGCAATTATTGTTCATGAGCATATGTTGTGAATAATGTCCTTACTAATGTTGTTAAATCAATATTATTCCAGTCTGTTCTGGTAAATTTAAGTCCCCAGCCACTATTTTTCTTCCCTCCTGTGTTTCATGCAAGAAATTCTTCTAGGTCATCAGCACTTGACTTTGGTGTTATGCACACTCCAACAACTGTTATATCTTCCAAGAATGTCTTTATTGTCACAGTTACATAGTCTATAGTATTGGTTTCATTACTGAACATTTAACAACTACAGGTCTCATAACTATCTTTAATCCCTATCATAATACCTATTTTTGTTAGAATGTCTGTTACATTAAAAACATTTATACCCTGACAGAACACTCCTCATAACAATTACTGGTGCTCTGTATTAGGAAATAACAATCCTCATTAAATTTGCTACTGCTGCATATTGGGAGGTAACAATCCTCATAGCAGTCAGTGCTGCTGTGTATTGGCTGGTAGCACTCCTCATAGTAACATTTGCTGCTGCCGCTGTGTATTGGAAGGTAACAATCCTCAGGTCTATATTAGAACACCAAAGTTTCAAAACTTCGACTGTTCTAAATATCGAACCCTATTCAACAAAAGTTGAAAACATCGAACATACAGAACAGCAATTTTTTTTCCTAGAGAAAAAATTTGCTGTTCCAAAACACATACACACAACATAAGCACACCAAACAAACAGCAATCCACACACATACACCTAAACTCTTACACCTAACCCTACACTAAACTATACATACACCACTAACTATCCACTTACCTTAACCCAACCCCTAACCCTAAGGTCCATCACTATTGCACAGTCACCTCACCCACTCCCTAACCTTAACTCACCTACCCCACCATAACCCTCACGTCCACACAATCGCACACTTACCTGACCCGTGCCCTAACCCTAACTCACCTAACCCACCCTAACCCTCACATCCACACAATCACACACTTACCTGAACCCGACCAGTAACTTTCCACCCCAGCACTGAAAATACTGAAGCAACAGAAACAGACAACCAAATTCTTTCCCTAGGAAAAAATTTGGTTTTCTGTTTCTTCGATATTTTCAGCGTTCACTGAAAATGGGTCGATATTAAAACACTCGAAGCTTTGAAATTTCAGTGTTCTAATATAGACCCCAATCCTCATAGTAACATTTGTTGCTGCTGTCTATTGGGAGGTAACAATCTTCATAACATTTGCTGCTGCTGTGTATTGCTAGGTAACAATCTTCATAACATTTGCTGCTGCTGTGTATTGGAAGATAACAATCCTCAAAGTAACATCTGTTGTTGCTGTCTATTGAGAGGTAATAATCTTCATAACATTTGCTGCTGCTGTGTATTGCTAGGTAACAATCCTCATAACATTTGCTGCTGCTGTGTATTGGAAGGTAACAATCCTCATAGTAACATTTGTTGCTGCTGTCTTTTGGGAGGTAATCTTCATAGTAACATTTGCTGCTGCTGTGTATTGGGAGATAACAATCCTCATAGTAACACTTGTTGCTGCTGTCTGTTGGGAGGTAACAATCTTCATAACATTTGCTGCTGCTGTGTATTGCTAGGCAACAATCCTCATAACATTTGCTGCTGCTGTGTATTGGAAGGTAACAATCCTCATAGTAACATTTGTTGTTGCTGTCTGTTGGGAGGTAATAATCTTCATAGTAGCATTTGTTGCTGCTGTCTCTTGGGAGGTAATAATCCTCATAGTAACATTTGTTGCTGTTGCTTATTGTGAGATAAAAATACTCATAACATTTGCTATTGCTGCATATTGGGAGGTAACAATCCTCATAGCAGTCAGTGCTACTGTGTATTAGGTGGCAACACTCATAACATTTGCTGCTGTGTATTGGGAGGTAACAATCCTTATAACTTTTGCTGCTGCTGCATATTGGGAGGTAACAATCCTCATAACTTTTGCAGTCCTCATAACTTTTGCTGCTGCTGCATATTGGGAGGTAACAATCCTCATTACTTTTGCAGTCCTCATAACTTTTGCTGCTGCTGCGTATTGGGAGGTAACAATCCTCATAACTTTTGCTGCTGCTGTGTATTGGAGGGTAACAATCCTCATAATAACATTTGTTGCTGTTACATATTGTGAGGTAACAATCCTCATAAAATTTGCTATTGCTGCATATTGGGAGGTAATAATCTTCATAACATTTGCTGCTGCTGTGCATTGGGTGGCAACAATCCTCGTAGCAGTTGGTGCTGCTCTTTCTCAATTGAGCTTTCACAAGTGGGATATTTCCATTCTCTTATCAATTTAACTGTGAATATTGTGGATGGAAAATTACACAATGGAGTTCGCATTCACACTTGGGCCAGATTCATTAACACCTGCACTAATTATACACTAAGTGTACACAGTCTGTATTCAAGAACATCCCTACCACATTTTTGTGCTTTGTAGTCAAGCAGAAAGATTACACAAAGCATACGTGTAGTTGACACTTTGTGATAACCTTTATGAATCCCTCATACATGTAGTTTACCCTTTGTGATAACCTTTATGAATCCCTCTTGATAATTAAGGCTACAAGAAAATCAGTTACACAACTGAAATTAGGACGAAGAAGTTGTGAGTTATGCTCATGTTGTCTGATCACTCAGAATGGTGTACACTTACTGTAAATTTAGGGTAGGTGTTAACAAATCCCAGGGAAGATCTTCTGAAGTCCTGAGTTTTGTAGCATAAACCACTGGCAGATGTAACAACAGCACTATCCTGTTATCAGAAGAATGCAAACTTTTAAGTACTGATCACACTTGTACTTTTTTGTATATTTCAGTTTATTTCAGGGGACTTTGAATAATAAGATAGAAACATGTTGTAAACTACCTCTTTGAAATTGAACAAATCTTTGCCCACTTGACTAAATGGATGACCTGTTATTGGGTATGGTATCTTTTTTCCTTTGACTTCTTTTTCTGATACACATTGCATATGGTACAATTCTATATTCCCTGTCCTGCAGCAATCAATATTCTTTGCCAGTACATTAAATATCTTGCTTGTTCTTTGACCATTCCTATTCCCAGGTATGATTTGTGTATTTCCTCAAGCATTTGTCTTTTCAGTTGAATGAAAAGTATTATTTTGGCAGCTTTGAACATTGAACTTTGAACACTACTTAAATCTTTCCTGCCTTAAAAGTAAGTCTGATTTTCTTTCATTCCTTACTGATGATTATACCAGCTTCAAACCATACCATCTTTTAATTAATGTATTTCTAAAACTGTGTTAGTCTATCTCTGAAATTCTGTTACTTTTTCTTCTGTCACTGATAATTGCTGTATTCCCCAAATACTTTCTTGTTATTTTTCTAATTAGTCCACTTGCTTCAGTGGTAAAGATGTGCTACTTAAGATTTCTGCCATTCATAGTTTATTGCCTGATCTGTGGTATGCTTTTTTACCATGCTTTAGCATAGGTTCATAGGTTCATAGGTAGGTACAGGCTATTGGCCCTAGGGCCTATACAAGCCTAGCCAAAAGAAAAAGAAAATTTGCAACCCAAGAAAATTATTTTCCTGTGCCGCTGTCAAGCAGAACCACAGAAGTGATCCCCGGGGTGAATTTCTTATTACCCATCCAATCATCAAGATTTTTCTTGAAGAGTGCTAATGAGGAGCACTGTTTGACATAGATAGGTAGTCTGTTCCAGAGTATGGGAAGTCTCTGGGACAGGAATCTATCCCTCCAGCATGTTCTGTTTATTGTGGTGACAAGGTTTAGGTCCCTAGAGTGTGTAGCTTGGATGGATTGGGATTTCCTTAAGTGGAGCATGTCCAGCAGCTCTGGGTTTGACATAGCTTTGTATGTTAGGCACAGATCACCTCTGAGTAGGCGATGTGTGATGGAGTAAAGCTAGAGTTTTTTGAGTCCGCCTGCATAGGGCATCTGTTTGAGGCCAGTAATACTCTTTGTGTGGTATTTCTGCGGCCTTTCCACTTGTTGTAGATGTCTTGTGAGGTACATACCAAAAGGGGCATTGTACTCTATAACGGGTCTAATGAGTGATGAGTAGAGGGGAACAATGACCTCTTTTTTTCTGAATGAGAAACCTTTTGTGATGATTGGTGTGCCACGTAAAAGGATTTCCTGACCACTGTGGCGATGTGATTATCAAAGGAGAGACAACTGTCCACTTGTGTCCCAAGGTCTGTTATTACACATTCGGTGTTTAGTAGACTACCACCTATGTGGTAGTTCACGGGTACAGAGTTTTTACCAAAGGGGATGACAGTGCACTTTTTGGCATTGAGCTTGAGACCATGGCTTTGACACAAGGCATCTGTCTCAGTGAGGCCCTTTTGTAGGATGTCCACATCCTTAAGAGTTTCGATTATGGCTCCTAGTTTGCAGTCATCTGCAAATTTAGTTAGCCAAAGACCTTCTGTGTTAGCCTGTACTTCAGAGAAGTAGATACCAAACAGGAGAGGACCCAGGACTGAACCCTGTGGTACTCCACTTGTCACTGGTCTGAAGTCTGATTTGGAGTCTGCTACTTTCACAGTGTGGTTTCTGTAAGTAAGTCAGTTGGCAACCCATCTTGTGACATAGGGATTTATACCTAGTTTAGTGAGTTTATCTATAATTCCAGAGTGGGGGATGGTGTTGAACGCCTTGGCGAGATCTAGATAGGCTGTGTGAACCACCTTACCCTCATCTATGGCTTTAGTGACTGCTGCAAAGAAGTCTATCAGGTTTAGGAGACATGATCTGCCTTTTACAAACCCAAACTGTGTGGAGTCCAGAGTTTGGAGATCTCCAATGTCTATGTTTATGAGTTCCATGATGATATGTTCCATGGTCTTGCAGACCAGGCTCATCAGGCTAATGGGGAAATAGTTCCTGGGGTCTGTTGTGGCTCCCACCCCCCCCCCCTTTGTGGAGTGGGATAACAGTCACGGTGCACCATTCAGTGGGCACAAAGCCTGAGGTGAGGCTATGATTGAACATGATACTTAGGTGGGGTGCCAGTTCATTCTGTAGTTCATGTAGAAGCAGCCTGGGATGTTGTCAGGTCCCATGGATGCTGTGTTCTTGGCTTTGGAGAGTGTGTTTTTTACCTGTGCAGCCATGATTACAGGAACTTTGCATTCTTCCAGTATAAAGATGGGCCCTTTAGGGGGTGAGAGGGGGGTAAAGTTAGCACTGAACCTATCTGTCAGGATGTTGGCAATATCAGTTGGTTCTATATATTTAGTGTCATTGTGCTGTTACTCAGAGCAGATCTGAGTGTTGCCATTGAGATTCTTGACATAGCTATAGAATGCTTTGTGGTTGTCTTTAGAATCAGTGGCGATTTTGTTTTCATAACTAGCTTTGGAGGATTTTATGAGGGATCTCAGCTTCTTACTGAGGCTGACCAGGGAGTTCCTCCAATCGTGGGATTTTACTCTTTTTTGCAACACTTTCTTTCTTCTGTTGTAGAGTTTGTTTATGGCAGAAGACCACCAGATTGGCTTCCTTTTTTTGGAGGATAGCATCTTGGTTCTGTTAGGGATAGCACAATCCATGCACTTGTGTAAGTGGTTATAAAGTGCATTTGTGTGGGATTCAGCAGTTGTACCTCCATTGTCCATCTGCATGGGTGTCGTGAAGTTTGCCACGTCTGTCTTAAGAAGCATGAAGTTGGCTTTGGAGAAATTTTTTATGGTTGTTTTCCTAATGGCGGTGAGAGTGGGATGTAGATGTCTAGGGTGATTAGCTTGTGGTCAGATCTGACCAACAAGGAGCTGACCTCTGGTAGCTCCTACAATCTTGGCAGTGCAACGTGCAGAGATTTTTTGAATATACTTTGCAAGAACAGTCCAAGTTTACAGTCCTTTTCCATCAGAATTTGTTTCTATCAGAATTTCTTTGCCATACAGACATTCATGACATTTCTCACATTGATACAGTATTGATAATAGATTTTTCTATCTGAAGATGTCTCTGTTGTGGACCTGTAAATGCTCTTGATTTGTAGGCACCGATCTACTCTCTTTAATGGTCACTCCTACAGCATTCTGACTGTCATCTATTTGCAGTACAGCTGACATATTCAGATCATAGTGTTTTACTGTAGGAGCTTTTCTATCTGATTTCAAACTTGTTTTCCTGCTCTTCAGGATGCAAACTCATTTAATACACAATTAAAACATCAAGTATCAAATCAATGGATCTGTTTCTCTATATCTCCAGGATGAATGTCATTGTTATCTTCATCTTGCCATATCATCAAACCATTTCTGTACATTCAGAATCCTATGCCTCACATCCAGTCTTCACTAACACCTGAATAGTTTTACTAGCATCTCCCAGCCTATAAATGGTTTTATGACACTGCTCACCCCTCAAGTCTGTACTTCTTATATTATAGTCCTTATGATAGCCATATATATAATTATCTATGAACCTACTTTATATTCAACATCCTAACTACAATATTAACATTTACTGCCCTATCTAGTTCTTTCCATCACCTCCATTTCTTTGAATTTCTAAGCACTAATCACACTATTTTTTATTATTTATTTTATTTCACATTTGTTAACCGAGTTGGTCCAGCTAAGTTACAAAAAAAAAACATTTTCAGTGGAGACCCGAGGAGAAAAGCTCCAATAATGTCTAAAGCAATAAAAACTAAAAGATGCATTATAAATAAAATAAAATAGAGTACAAACTGAGATGCCCGGTATATAGAACAAATTATAGTTGTCACATAAGAAAGCGTGAGTACTAAAAATGTAAACAAACAGTTTAGTCACAGTGCTTTAAAGATAGCATGTTCTAATATTTACAAGAATTAGAAGTAATGCCAAGACACTTCAAAAGTAGAGGTTGTAGAATATGAATGGACAGAGATATACAGGAGGTTAAGTAGGGTGATTGCAGTGACAAATCTTGGAGTTAAGCAAGTGATCTTTTAGTGTCTTTTACAGTTGTTGGCATGAGTTATACTTCTGATATATAATGGGAACTTGTTCCAGCTATGAGAGACAAAGTATTTCTAAAGGTTTTTGCCTATATTTTTACAGGGTTTATGGGTCAATAGTAAAAGTTGGTTGAAACTACGAAGAGGACAATTGGGGGTGTAATAGGACAGAAGTTTGGAAAGTGATGGGCAGGAAGTGGGGTTATTGAGAAGGGAGTGAGCAGTTTGGAGTTGAGTGAAAGTAAGTTGATGCTGGAGTTTAAGCCAGAAGTTTCTGTAGGGCCAGGCAGTGGTGGGATGATTAGCGATGATTTACAGCAAATCTAGCAACTTTGATGTATGTTAATTCGAGTTTGTAAATAAGGGAAGATTACAGGTTAATCAGAATAGGGGATGCATAGAATAGGGTGGGTAATAAGAAAGTTCAAGCAAGGGCACATTTGGATTCTGCACTAAGGCATTTTTATTTCTGTAAAGTAGGCTTAATTTTGGTGGGGTTTTTTGATGCTTTGTTGGACATGTAGGTCACATTTTAGTTGGTTATCAATAATGGCGTTGAGGAGTTTAGTTTGTGTTTTAACTTTTGTAATAGTGTTGTTGAGAGAAGATATTGTAAAGGTAGATTTACAGTGGGAGAGTGAGTTAGGCAGGAAAAGGAAGAGCTTTTTTTTATTGGGATTAAGGATGAGCTGGTTGTCACTGAGCCATCTTTCTACAGACGAAAAGGAGTTTTGTGCTGTAGTTAACAGGTCTTATAAGTTTTCAGAGACAGATATCAATGTGGAGTCATCTGCATATTGGACAATAGAGGAGTGACCACAAGAAGTATGGGGGTTATTGGAAAAGATGCTGAATAGCAGAGGGCCAAGGATGTTGTCTTGGGGTTCCCCAGTTTGGACAGAGAGGAAAGGGGAGCAAGAGTTAAGCCATCTAACTGATTGTTGTCTGTAGCTGGAGAGCCAGTTGAGGGCAGTGTGAGAGAGGTTGAGATGGGATAGTTTGTAGAGGAGTAGAGAGTGAGAAACAGTGTCTGTTATCTATTTGACAAACTCATTAATACACCTCTTCAAATCCTCAGTTTTCAACATCTACTAATGGATAAGTATTTTCATACTTGAATAGTTACCTTTACTTTATATGATTGTAATCTAATTAGCAAATTAATGATTGTTTGTTAATTTATATTAGTTAATGACTGTTAATGTATATTATTCAATGTCTGTTCAAAAGTTTTGCAACATGTTAGAATGTTTCTCCCTGGACCTTCGCTGAAAAGCTTTTGACTAAACCGAGTTGAGCAAACTCATAATCAAAAGCAAAATAAAAATAAATAAATAAACTATTTCTCTAACACCATTCTTAGAGGTATAATTATCTCAGACATATTAGTTTCAAACTTTGTAAGATGCTACTTCATTCTATTTTCCAAGCCTTCATTTCCCTGTGAAATACCTCATAAGAATAGCTCTGGTATTAATGAAATTCTAAAAAGAAGTCTGAAGATCTTTACCTTTGCAGCAAATTATTAAATGTACAAAATTCTGAGTGTTCTTCATCTAGCTTTATGTATTATCTGTATTCTTCAACTCAGTAATATAATCATCCATAGTTACTGTAGTACCTTGTGTCCTTTTAATCGTCACATGGTAAATAAAGGGCAAATTCCTTCTAGACTCCCAGTAATTCCTGAAATTCTGTTTCACTTTGATTTATAATTCCATTTTTATTAGATCAATTTTGCTGCAAAATATGTGACTATCAAACCATTCCCTAACAGAATCAGTCTGCTGGTTCTCTATATAAGGGACTATACTCCTGGGACTAAATGAGGCTAGAATTACTTTGAAAGGCATTATACAGGCATCCATGAGGGTTGCTTTTCCCTTGCTGTCATCCTGGAAATTGAGGATATTTATGTATAGCCCTAACTCCAAACCCTGGGAGGAAGACATATTTGCACCACTGAAGGGGTCCAGTATCCACCCCCCCCATACGTTCACAGTTTTGTATACTCATTTAGGAAGTCTACCATTAAGCAGTGGATCAGGGAGCTAAAAGTCTGCCCTTAGGGATTTTCTTTGTAACACTGTCATCCTCTGAGAGAATGTAGCAGTTTGCATTGCTATTCTGCTCCTCCCCTTCACAACATAAGCACATGGAAGCATCCTCTGCATCCTCCAAGAAACACCTGAGCCACCATTTGAACTCAGGTCACCATGGTCATAGTCAGAGCTTATCCTTTTAATCTACTTATTTAAACAGTAAAAACAGCAAACAATCAACTTTTTTGTCATTCAGACCATCATAGCTCTCAACCTTCCATCACAGACCATACGCAAAGAATTGAAGAGCAATTCCTTATATTGCAGGAATTCTTACTTCTGCTGTAAAGCATTTGTTACTGCACTTGAACTCAAAGCTAGTTTGTTTTACATTGTGAGGGTTCTTTTGCATTCTGGTGGGAGCAGAGAGCTAAATTCAACCCATCCATGGTGGGAACTACTGGTCAATAGCTTATTGTGTTTTATCTGGTTGGCCCGAGGTTTAACTTTATAAGTATTTCATCCTGAACATATTTTTGTGTGATTGTGCTTACTCATTTATTCAGAGCTTCCTTAGTCCTGGCTTGGACACCTGTGACTGCAAGACTTTTATTGCTTCTAAAATCATCTCTACCTACAAAGACTTATATAAGTATAGTTTATTGCACTTGCTCTGTTTCTGTGATATTTAACACGTCTGTGCTGCATTTATCTATTTGGTTGAATTCATCACTGTTTTTCAGCCTGCCTTGTTAAAGAAACTCCACCTGTTTGTTTCTGTACTGCGAAAAAAACACTAACCAGAATGGCAACTGAAGCAAAATATGAGGTGTCACAAAGCACAATAATGGGCATGCAACAAACGATCAATAAAATGAGAATGTAATATGATCCACAAAACATTAACTAAACAACTGTAAAATTATCACTTTCATTCGATTAATATCAAACGTCTTCAGATTCAAATTAAAAACAGCCATATTGAATCAACTTATAGCAAAAAATCACAAGTAACCCTGGAACCAATAAGAAACACTGTAACCAGTACAATTGAAACAACGTAACACGGTATGCCCAAACAGCACCAGACATTTAAAGAATAGCAGCACACTGGTGTAATGCAAAAACATGTATGGAAATAAGTATAAAATAAAACAAAAAATAAAAATAAAATAATATATAAGATTATGTATATGTAAATAAACTATCTATCAAAAAAAACTTTAATTTGAGTAAGCTCGTAATTGAAATGATGTCGTTCAACTCAGGAGGAGCCGATGCATGTAAATACACCTGCCACCATAATTCACGGACCAACAAGTAAATGTTTCATGGTCCCCCTCTCGGGTTCTTATTAACTTGCTAAGTCACAGCAAATTTAAAATCGTGGCCAGGAAAACACGTGCTTGTACAAAGCATTAGATATTTTCTTTTTGCTTATTTCATATTTCATGCGGCCACCAGTTGTAATACCTGCTGGTCGCTCAAAAATATGCGGAGCATGTCATCAATGTTGGTATATTAATTGTGTGTCAGAGATAACAATTGATAACAAATATATTTATATTTCAGGCCAGTCCTATTGTTTTACTCATTGGATTGTATATATCACTACTTGCACTAAATGTCCTGGATTTTATATTACAAAATCCGAACATAAATTGTGGCAACGAATTTATCAACACATGTACGAAATAAGTAAAAAGAAAACATCTAATGCTTTGCACAGGCACATTTTTCATTTTTCTGACCATGATTTTTCCTGACCATGACTGTTTGGTACCACTGTGCTCTTAAACCAGCCATCTTACATTGAGTGCCTCTCTGTACCCTTGTGGTAGAAGTGTGTAGCTCAAGTCCTATCTGAGTTGGAGATTGCTGAAGAAAGGCTAAATTTGGGGCCTTCCCATTTGAAGTTGTGTTAAAACTATTTAAATTTGCCTGTATATAAGCCTTGCATTTGTGCAGGTTAGCTTTCAGTTTACCAGAGCTGCTCAATGTTTGGCAACTTTATCCAGAGGTCTGAAGTGCATCTGCACTGAAAACCAAGGCATCCTCTGAAAAAACTGAAAAATAAGTATATTTTATGCTAGCACTGCAATTTGTTAACTGTATTTAATTGAATTGCTGCTTTATTTTTGCTGTTTGTGACTAAGTCCGGCTAGCCCACTTCCTTCCCAAATACCACATTCATAAAAATCCTGCCACAATGGATGGGCAGTTTCCCATCATTTCTCCTGCCAGCTTGACTGACATGGGCATCTTGAGGAAATGTGGCACTTGATTCATGCATATGACAACCATTTACTATTAAAGCAAACTAACACCTTTTGTGAGAGAGATGATTACACTGTGGAATTGGAATCAATTCTCTCATGTAAAAACAAACTAGACATCAAACAGGTTGTCAGCACACTCACTTCACCTCTAACACAAACTTCACCTCTCACACAAAATAAAGTCATGACAAATAAACCCACATATGTGAAGGTACTCACTAAAATCCTACCAAGACAACAGAGACCTCCCAAATGCACACCATGTACACTCACTACTAAGCATAAAGAAACAAACTACACATATCAACACACACACCTGTGTCTCAACAAGCAAGCCTCTAAGGTAAAACACATCAAATGTCTTGGTCATAGGCGACTCCATAGGGAGACACACAGGTGTCCCCCTCACCTGACTGGACAAGGAGAAGGTCACGGTCAACTGCCTATCAGGTGACAGGATCTGACAAATCACGCATGCACTCAAGACACTCAATAACAACTATCGATGTTCTTCATGTTTTACTGTTGCAGTCATCAGACTTGGGTTGTCTGCCTGCAGGTAGCCCTCAGTTGGCCTGAATACCAGAGACGTAGTATTTCTGCATCAGTTGCTGTCACTTCAGGACTGACGTCAGGTCATCAGGGGTATAAAAACAGACAGTCGACACCATTACATCAGTTTTTCTTGCCCCAAATGTCAGGAGCTCCCCAAATCAGGAGCTAAGTTATGGTGGGAAAACACCACCAGTAAAACATAAATACCAATAGCCCTGTAAGGGGTGAGTAGTAGACAGAGAGGAGAGAGAGAGAAGGGGGCTGGAGGGAGGGAAAACAGGACTGCAACAGTGAATACACTTGAACATCTACATTTATGGTAAGTGTACACAACTGTACTATGTTCTTCGTGTTTCACTGTTGCAGTCATCACACTTGGGTTTATTCCCAAAGCTGAAGAATGGGTGGAGGCAGTCAAGAAGAGTGCGGCTGGCTAGAATGCCCTGCAGGACTGCTGTTGCAAAACCCACCCTGGATTTGGAAGTTAAGCAGGTGGTTATGCTTGGTGGAGGTGTGAACAGAACTCCAGGTAGCAGCTTCCAGAATGTCCTTGGTAGGGACTCCCCTGAGGAATGCTGTAGAAGTAGAAGTTGCCCTAGTGGAATGCATTCTGACCCCCTGAGGGGTTGGTTCCCCATGGTGTTTGTAGCAGAAATGGATACAGTGTGTTATCAATTTAGAAATTGTTTGTTTTGAAATGGCCTTGCCCTCAGCCTCGGTGCAAAACTGACTAGTAACTGGTCAGATTTCCTGAAGGACTTAGTCCTATCAAGGTAGAATCTGAGCTGTCTGTGCATGTCTAAGGAGTGCAGGATCCTTTCCCTATTTTTTTGAGGATTAGGGAAGAACAGTAAATACACTCGAACATCTGCATTTATGGTAAGTATACACAACTGTACTTTATGACTCTGTCATAGTCCATGTTGGAGTTAATGACTTGAGATGTATCTCTCTGGACTATATGAAGAGAGACATGATGGAACTCTCTCTGATTATGTATTCCAGACAGGTATGTCCCAAGCCCTAAGCAGTATCCTACCCTCACCCAGGATGATGCCACAATTTAAACAAAAAATGTTTGACTTCAACAATTGTCTCAGCTTCTGGTGTCAGTCCAGAGGGATCCAGTATTTGTCAGCCTGAGAGGATATGGCAGACAGGCCTTGGTGCTTTGCTAGAGATGGTCTGCACTTGTCCCCCTAGGCTTTCAGATACTGGCAAAGGCCATGGACTCCCCCATAGTGACTTTTTAGGCAATGTCAAAACAACAAATTTCCCAATGTAATAAAATCTAATCAAGACAAACTCAGGGTCATGCTGCTTAATGCTAGGAGTTTAAACATGAAATTGCACTCCCTGGAAGCACTTTTCACCTTGGAGGATGCTGATATCTGTAGAGTTATCAAGACAAGGTTCATAGCCACTGAGAGTACCCTGGCCATGCAAGGCTACAATGCCTTTCATACATTCAAACCTCAAAATAAGCATGAAGGCACCAAAGGTGGAGGTGTGTCCATCTTCATTAAAACCAAATACATTTCAAGACTGGTCAAACAGCATGACTCTCTCTCGAACCACTCCATGTCCAATTAACTATTGGGAAAGTACTATACCACATCATTGCTAGCTTTAGTTCCCCCATCATGAACCAGGATAAGCATATCACCTACCTTGATTTATTGGAATCCCTCAACATACAGCCAAACACCTTAGACATGGGAGATTGCAACTATCCCTCCAATAGACTGGGGGACATACACGAGCAAAAACACGCTTGCCCAGAGGTTTCTGGACTTTGCTAACACAAATGCTCTGGAACAGATAATGTGCACCCCTGCTAGGGGCTCTAATCTTCTGTACATAGTACTCACGAACATGGGGGGGTCACTGTACTTCCCCATGTGTGACTCCCACCCTGCTTAGGTCAGACCAAAAATCAGTCTTGTTTGAAGCAGCTACTGGAACTGACACCCTCACAGGAACAAAATTTATAAAAAACTTCACAAAAGCTAACTACAGCCTACTAAGCAGTGGTATAAAAAGCTTCATATCACCCACAGTCACAGACTTCATTGATCACTATACAGAAATTTACACAAATGCCCTGTACAAACTCTTAAGTGACTGCATAAACTTTGCTGTACCTTACTAGATCAAAATCAGATCTTCCTGTAAAAACAAGCTACAGTGGTGGACTTCAAGTATAAAGAGATTGTATAACAAGAGGAACAAACTGTTGTCCAAAAGTAAGAGAGATATCACTCTGCAGAGAAAGAGTTCCTTCTTAGGCCTAAACAAGAAAATCATAAACTTTGTAAACTCTTCTAAAGCAAATTATGAAACTAAAATCTTATTCCTAGCCAAGGATAATCATAAGGCATTCTTTAGCTATGTCCGAAGTCTAAAACAGAATTCTCAGCTATGTGCTGAACTGGTTGTAGATGGGATCACTCATTCTACCCCAGAAGATATTGCCAACCTGCTAGCTGACAAATTCAGAACAAATTTCACCCCCATCCCCACCTATCATATTCCAAAGCATACCTGACCCTAGCCCTCTGCCTAGTATCTCTAGAGAACATGTTATGTCTGTGCTCACCAAGGCCAAAAACACAGCCTCAATGGGACCAGATAATATCCCATGCTGTTTACTAAACAATATAAAATGTGACCTAGCAAACCCACTTGGCATTCTCTTTAATAATAGCTTGAGAACTGGCTATGTTCCTGCAGAATGGAAAACAGCAACAGTAACCCCCCTGCACAAACATGGACCATCAACTGACCCTGGGAACTACAGACACATAAGTCTAACAAGCCTCATCTGCATTCATGGACCTTATCAACAAGGATATATAGGCAACATCCAAATGCTGGACCCAACCATTTGGCCTTGTTAAGTGTAGATTATAAAGTCCAGATAAGAGCATGCTTATTAAACCTGGTAGAATTCTTTGAGAATGTCACCAAAGCCATGGACAAAGGTATGGCAATGCACACAGCCTATCTCAACCTTGCCAAGGCTTTCAACACAATTCCCTACTCTGGCATCATTGAGAAACTCTCCCAGATAGGAATTAACCCTTGCATTGCTAGATGGGTAGCCAACACTCTTTCAAAATTGGTGACTCCACCTCCAGCAATAGACCAGTCATCAGTGGAGTACCACAGGTGTCTGTGCTGGACTCCTTACTGTATGGCATCTATTTCTCAGAAGTCCAGGCCAAAGTAGATGTCCTTTGGTTCACCATGTTCACTGATGATTGCAAACTAGGAATAATCATTGAGTCCCCAGCAATGTCAACATATTACAAGAAGGGCTAACACAAACAAATGATTAGTGCTAAAGCCATGGTCTAAAACTAAATGCAAAAAAAATGCATTATTATTCCCTTTGGCAAAACAGATTTCCATACAAGTAACAGAACTGGCAGCACCCCCCCCCCAATTTCCAACCCATTGTTGCAAGACTTGGGAACACAGGTTGACAGCAATCTGAACTTTGATCACCAAGTTTCCACAGTGGTAAGGAAAACCTTCTATGTAGAGCACCTCATAAGCAAGGGCATAGCATCCAAGTCAAGGGATGTTAAAGCTCCACTGTACTCAACCTTCATCAGACCACTAATAGAGTACAATGCACCCTTTTGCATGTACCTCACCAGACGCATGCAGCAGCTGGAGAGACCTCAGACGTTTCTCATATGATCAAATCGTAAAATAAATCATGCCCCTTTATTCATCCCTCATCAGACCCATCATAGAATACAATACCCCCTTTGGGATGTACCTTACCTGACACCTACAGCAATTAGAAAGACCCCAAAAGTACCTCACCAGGAGGATCAAGGGACTCAAACAGATGCCATATGCTGCTCGGTTAAAAAAACTCCAGCTCTACTCAGTTGCATTCCGCCTACTTCGAGGCGATCTATGCCTGACATATAAAGCTATGTCCAACCCAGAATTAATGGACATGCTCCACCTCAGTAAATCTAAATCCCTTAGAGCCACGTGCTCGAGGGACTTGAACCTCAGCACAGAAATAAATAGAACATGCTGGAGGGACACATTCATAACTCAGAGGCTCCCTTCGCTCTGGAATAGAATTCCAATTCACGTTAGGCAGAGCACCTCACTGACTCTCTTCAAGAAGAATCTTGATGAGTGGATGGGGGATCGTAGGTTTGTCCCGGGGATTACTTCCATGTCACTATTAGACAGAGGCACAGTAAACTAAACTTTAAAAAGGGCACTGCATGCTCATATCAAGGGGTGGCGTAAGCCAAACACAATCGGGCTAGGCTTATAAATGCTCCAGGGCAGATAGCCTAGTATGAAACTATGAACCTATGAACCTATCACAGGATCATAGGAGGTTGCTAGGCTACTGATACAGATGTCATTTCAAGACTGGCTGTTTCATCCCAATGCAATGCCATAGATACTCTGCTCAATACCCAGGATTGTATTTAGTAATGGCTGCCCATGTCCAGGAAGGTTGTGGGCACTATCCCTGGTAAGAATTTATGGTGCCCATCCACTTGTCCTGGTTCATTTTGAACAGTGTCATAGAGGTTCTCTGCTCTGCTTCACATGAACTGCCAGCCTATTCCATAGATGTAGCAGTCACAGGCCATATTTAGATCCCTGGAATGGGTAGCTCTAGTCCCGCTTGATTTATGGATGTGCAGCAAATTCATTAGGTTTGAGTCAGAGATTGCTCCGTAAGCCAGGCATTAGTCTTCCCTAAGAAGTCTATATGATACTGAGTAAAGTGACAGGAACTTAAGTTGGTCTGTGTAAGGCATGTGCTCGAGTCCCTTGATCTTCCTAGTTCGAAACCTCTGAGGTTTCTCCAGTTACTGCAGGTGCTTTGTACAGTATATGCTGAAAGGGGCATTATACTCAATTATGGGCCTGATTAGTGATGAGTATAAAGGGGTTAAAATATTCCTTACTACAGTAGACACATGGTGTTCAAAGTTAAGTTAGTAGACTACTTGTGATCCCAGATCTCTTACCACTTTGTAGGTACATAGGCTATTGTTTTTAATTTGATAGTATGAAGGGACATTGTTTTTACCAAAGGGAATGATGATGCATTTCTTTGCATTCAGTTTGAGACCATGACTAAGACATAGTTACTAGCTGTGTAAGACTCTCCTGAAGTATACTGACATAATTTGGGGATTCAAAAACTGCACCCAGTTTGCAGTCATCCGCAGACTTGGTCATCCACAGCCCCTTAGTTTTGGCCTGAACTTCTGAGAAGTATATATCAAACAGTAGGGGGCCCAGCAATGGCCCTTGTGGCACCCCACTGGTGACAGGTCAACAGGTTGATATGGAGTCACCCACTTTGATAGTGTGTGACCATTTTGTGAGTTAGTTGGCAACCCATTTTACAACAAAGGGATTTGCTAAGTTTATCAAATTAAGTTTTTCAAGATGGTGGCACCCTGTGAGGCAGAGGCTGCTCTGGCTTGAGGAACGCATGTGCAATATTTGTGTACATATCTGTCTCACATATCATCAGAAACAACAAAAACAATGAAAACAGGAAAGGAAATGGACACAAGGTTAGTTTATGCATAAGTACTTGCTAGATCATCGGTTTACAGGCTTATCATGCAGTTGGTTTACTAAACTGCTTTCTCTAGGGCCTGTGAGGCCTAAAGCACTCAGAGACCTAGGAATCCTGTCTAATTTTGATTCAGAGTGCTGTATGAACAAATTCAAAGCACACTACACCCAAAAGAAGAAGATGATGAAAAAGATGCGAAAGACCACAGAAAAGAGAAACTAGAGCTGGTGTTAATGTCAGGCTAAAAGCAAACCCCTAGAGACCAGCACTCCCATCTTTCATGCTAGCAAATGTTTGATCCCTGGAAAACTAAATGGATTACCTAACAATGGAACTAAATAGCCATAGAGAGGTGAGAAACTGTTGTGTGTTTATCCTTACAGAAACATAGCTAAATTCAGGTATAAGTGACAGTACTATTTATGTGGATGGGCTATCATTTTTTAGAGCAGATGGAAACCAGGCTCTTAGAGGCAAATCCAGGGGAGGTGGAGTTTGCATCTACATAAAGAGCAACTAAGTTTCCACCCACTGTTCTGTGAACATAGAGTTCATGACAGTAAAATGCAGACCCTTTTACCTGCTGACGAAATTCTCAGCTATTATCATCTCAGCAGTTTATATTCCTCCAAGTGCAAACACAAATGAAACAATGGCCACACTGTGCCAGTAAATCAATGAAATGCAAAACAAAAACTCTAACTGTGTCTATATCATAATGGGTGACTTTAACCAGACTAATCTAAAATCAGCTCTACTGCATTACTACCAACATATAGACATTGCCACCAGAAGTGCCAACATATTAGCTCGAGTCTACGCCAATATTAAACAGGCGTTCATGGCAAAGCCACTATCACACCATGGTAATTCAGATCATCTATCCATTATACTGACACCAGCCTACAGGCCACTGCTAGTCAGAGAAAAATATCCAAGAAGCAAATAAGGGTCTGGCCAGTAGGAGTAATGCACTTCAGGATTGCTTTGAATGGACAGATTGGAACATGTCCAAAGAAGCTACCATTGTAGATCAGCACACCAACCTGGAAAGGTACACTGAGTTGGTAGTAGGATACATATCAAAGTGTGTGGATGATGTGACAGTCACCAGGAGCACCACCACATGAGCCAACAAGAAACCCTGGTTCACAAGGTAAGTCTATGAGCTCCTGAAGGCACTCAACACTGCCTTCAAGTTGGGGATAAGGATGCCCTTAGGTCTGCCAGAGTGAACCTGACCTAGGGAGTAAAAACAGCAAAGATGGCATATGGTCAGAACATCCAGAACCATTTCAGTGACTTTAGAGACTCAAGGTGACTATGGCAAGGCATACAATCCATCACAGACTACAAGCCTATATCAGCACGATGCAATGACAATATCAACTTCTTCAACAACCTCAACACCTTCTTCAATAAGTTTGAGGAAAGAAATAACACAGCTGCAATGAAAGCACCTACAAATCAAATGGATGAAGTACTATGCCTCAACACTGCTGATGTCAGAATAATCCTGCTTAGGTTTAACCCAAGGAAGGCAGCTAGACCTGACAATATCTTGGGATGGGTGCTCAGAGAATGCACTGACCAACTGACACAAGTTCTCTCAGACCTTTACAACATCTCATTAAGTCAGGCTATCGTACCCAAGTGTTTCAAAACTACAAACAAAAAAATCCCCATTGTTAACTCTAAATGAATACCACCCCATAGCACTCACTTCTGTAGTAATGAAGTGCTTTTAAATGCTGGTCAATGAGCATATAACATCCAGCCTTCCTGTATATTTAGATCCACATCAGTTTACATATCAATCAAACTGCTCCACAGAAGACTTTATATCAATGGAGCTTCAATTATCCATGGCCCACCTGGAAAACAAGATCTGTTATGTGCGAATGTTGTTCATAGACTTTAGCTCTGTCTTCAACACAGTGAACCCCCAACATTTGATAAAGAAAATTGACCAAATGGGAATAAGCACTCTCATATGCATTGGGATATTGGACTTCCTCATGGATAGACCCCAGACAGTATGTGTTGACAATAACATCTCCAGGAGCATCACTATAAACACAGGGGTTCTTCTGGGTTGTATTCTGAGCCCTTGGTTGTTCATCTTGTTAATTCAGGACTGCACCACCAAGCTTAACTCAAACTATATCATCAAGTTTGCAGACAACACAACTGTTGTTGGTCTCATTAGCAAAGATGACAAATTATCCTACAGGGAAGAAGTTAGTCAACTCTTCCTCTGCTGTGACAACAACAACCTTGCACTAAACATGAACAAGACCAAAAAGATCATAGTCAATTTCAGAAGAAGGCATAAAATGCACTCTCTACTAACAATCCATAATGAAATAGTGAAATGGGAGTGGAAAGCACAAAATTCCTGGGGGTACATATCACAGATGATATCACAGATGACCTAACATGGAGCATTAATACAAGTGCCATTGTAAAGAAAGCACAGCAATGCCTTCATTTCTTGTGAAAGATGAGGAATGTAGATTTCCCCTCTCCAATCCTCATTACCTTCTACATAGGCACCATAGGGAGCATAGTAAGCAATAGTATTGCAACTTGGTACAGTAACTGCTCCACCTCAGACCAAAAGGCTCTCCAGAAAGTGGTTAGGGTAGCAGAGAAAATCATTGGCACCATGCTCCCAGCCATCCCAGAAATGTACCTGTCATGGTGTCTCAGCTGGGCCAACAAGATAACCAGAGATACTACCCACCCTGCCATGGACTGTTCATTTATTTATCTTCTGGTAAACACTACCGCAGTATGAGATGCAAAACAGCCAGATTCAGTAATAGTTTCTTCCCATGGGCCAGCAGACTACTAAACTCACACTAACTCAACACCATGTTGAACTCTGAACTCTAAAAAAAGTCTGCTGATAATTCCAATGGCAATACCTTATATTTTTTGTGCAATAATATTTCTGTGCAATAACTCAACTGAGATTCTTAAATTCATATTTTTGTGCACTAATCAAAGCTGTAAATCAGCTGTGCAATAATGACTACTGTGGTGGAAATAGTCTCCTGTATGTGCAATCAATATGTATAGTAGTTAGAGTTTAAGAAAATAATGTGTGTCATGTCAATAATAGCAGTTGTACTGTACATTGATTATATATCGAAATGCCTCAATCTTGAGACAGAGTAACAAAATTTCATTCAGTGATGCACAAGTTGTATAGTCTGAATGACAATAAAGTTCACTTTGACTTGACTTTGAATTTATCAGTAATACCCGAGTGTGGGATTGTGTCAAAGGGCTTTGCCAAGTCAAGGTATGCTGTGTACAGAGATTTGCCCTCGTCAATGGCCCTTGTCACATTTTTAAAGAAATCCACCATGTTTAACAGGCAGGATCTCCCCTTGACGAAGTAGAATTGGGTCAGATCCAGGGTTTGGAGATCGCCTTTGTCTTTTATATGAGGTCCATGATGATACATTCCATGGCCTTACAGATGATGCTGGTCAGACTTATGGGTCTATAATTGTTTGGGTCTGTTGCTAAGCCACCTTTGTAGAGGGAATAACTTTTGCTGTTCATCATTCCACAGGAACAAAGCCAGTGGTTAAGCTATGATTGAACAGGTTACTTAATTGGGATGCTTCTTCATGTTTATTTAGAAGACAGACTGGGATGCCATCTGGTCTCTTAGAGGCTGTGTTCTCATTAAGAAAATACAGGGATTCTAAACCATGACCTACATGAATAGGCTGAAAGTCCTGTCACTTTACTCTGTATCTTATAGGCTGCTAAGAGATGACTTGTGCCTGGCCTATAGGGAAAATCTCCAGATCTGCCCTAATGGAAATGCAGCACATCTGTAAGTAAAATGGCTCAGAGTTACTTGCTGGAAGGATCTCAACATAGCTTTTGACATTAACAGATCATGCTGGAGAGACAGATATGTCTCCCAAAGACTGCCGCTTCTCTGGAATAGACTCCCTATTCACGTAAAATAGAGAGCCTCACTGACCATTCAATTGCAACCTAGATAATTGAATGGAAGACCGCAAATTCATCCCTGGAGTGGCACCCATGTCCCTCATAGACAGGGGTAGCTGGTGTTGATCACAGAACTGCTCAGTTCATAAATTCATTCTGCAAACTACCCAAAAAAAAGAACAAATTTGGATACTTGGGATTAACATGGCTAAGCTTGTAAAGGCTCTAGGGAGTGCTAGCCTAGTAAACTCCTATGAACCTACGAACCTGTGCTGGTACTGTATAATATATTTCTATACTTCTAAGCATATAAACTCTTAAAAGACACTACATATCTTTATTTTGACACCATGCCATGTTTGTAAGTTTGTTAGGATGGTGAATAAATACTCCAAACACTGGGGAAATGTGGGCTAACCTCCGTGAGGTGTACATTCAGTATTAACTTTCTAGAAGAAGACTGTACCACAGGAAATATAACTTCCTGTGGTCAGATAACTAACATTTAAAACTATATACCCCATATTTACATTTCTTTACTTCATCAGGTATCACTATTGCAATATCTTTCACTGCTTCTACACACAAGCTTTTAGTTCAAAAGCCAAGCACCGTATCTTTGTCTGAAGTCTCTCGATATTGCAACATGAAGATCTCAAACTGCCTCATAAAGCAGTTATTTTTTCTCCAGATAAGTTACATTTTCTTAAGGGAGCAAGGAGACACACTACATGAAGTTTACCAGTAGAAAATATTTTCTTGTTGTGTGTGGAAAAAAATCACAATTTAGACAATGATTCTTGTGTGGTTCCTCAGATATTTTAAGTATATTGGTTGTTTATTTAATGGAGCGACTTTTTATTTTAGTAAAGGTTTGTTTCTGCTATTTTCATCTCTCTGTCTATGATTTTGATATTTTCCTAAACATAGCAATGAGATATTATACAAAGGGGATCTTTCATCTCATAATGCCAAGGCATTCTGTCACTCCTTCAGGGATTTAAATTGTCATGGAAGGCCACATTCATGGCTGCAGTCATTTTATCCAGAAGAATTTCAGAAGTTCAGGCTTTACTTTGCAAGGGGCTGTAAATATTTTTTCTCATAAAGGTACAATACCCTTAAAAATCAGTCTCATTTTTGCCAAAGGTAGCTTCTGAGATCAATCTATCTGTTTAGCAGTATTCATTTTTTAATTTATTTGTTCATTAATTGGGAACAGTAAGTTGATCTGATGAGCTTATTCAGCTGTATCCCAAATGAGAAGCAATAACAAACACAATGTATATTAAGTTTGCCACAGACTGCTGAGCAGTGTTCATTGCTTAGCCTACAAGCCATCCTGTGATACCACATGAATGGATTTGTTGCACATCTGCAAAACAAATAGCATCAGAAATACCCATTCTAAGGGTCTAAACTTTGTCTGTGACATAAACAGGACATGTTCGAGGGACAGCATGTGTGTCTCAAAGACTACCCCTTCTCTAGAACAAGCATTCCATCCATGTGAAGCAAAGCTCATCCCTAACCCTTTTCAAAAGTAACTTGGAACATAGCTCTAAACCAGTCAGGAACAAATCTCTAATAGAATTGTGGACAAATCCAGAAATAATCAGGAACAATTAGAGACACTTTCAAAATATTAATACTATTAACTTGAGACAATGACAGAATAAGACAATGTAAATTAATATGCATTTTCTGAACTAAAAGAAGTCTATAACTCCAATTATTGTTAATAAGTATAGTTCACCACCTTTTCTCCAACATTTACCAGTTTAGGTGGGATGAAGAGGAACAGAGCCAAAATTTGGGTCAAAATTTGGAACTTCCCTGAAAAGCTGGGATTGTTGAGAAATATGACTTGGAGTAATAGATAGGAAATCATAAATTTAATCCTGGTTTGGCACCTATATCTCTAATGAACAGGGTGAACAGGGACAGCTTCTGAACACGATGTAAACAAGTCTATATGTTAAATGTAAAATTTCTTGAGGTATTGACATATGTCAGCAATATTTTGATAAATTTAAGGTAACCTTAGCTAGGCTTAAAGTGGCTCTTGGCTATAACCACCTACGAACCTTTCAAACTATGTTAAATTTACACATTGCTACAAAAAAATGCAGTTTGTGCAGTTATAATAATAACATTGTTTTAAATTTTAGGTAGATGTTTCATATTGTTAATATTAATATAAAGCAATCAGGTAGTCAAACATATTAGCTAAGCATACAGTATTTGTGTATTTATAGGTTTAATATCTTATGTGCAAAAGCTACCAGGAAATATTATTACATATTTATGTCTTTCATGATGGGCAAATAAGGCCTTCCTGTCACACTGTCAAAGACATTTGTCCATTGTATTACCTTTAGCTGTGACAAAACACTACCTGTCCTTTAAAAAGCAAAGGATCAGATTTGTGCCCTGCCAGTAGCAGATGAGATGAAAAGGACAAATGCACTTCCAGCAACAAATGCTTGGTACGCATCTCAGGCTGTCAGCATCACCCTTCATTTTTTTGTAAGATCAGGAGTATAACCATGCCTGAGCAATTCATGCAGAGCAAATCAATGAGTCTAATAGTGAAGCTTGGTGGCTGAACTGGGGATTAGGGATTAACTATCCCCACCCAAGAGTCAAGGAAAGCTTACTGACTAGAGCAGATGAGACACCTGTAGAGCCCACTGTAATGATATTAGGTGTTGCCAGCTATGTCAGTTGAAGTAGGGCAGTGGATGTGTAACATATGCCAGCATAGGTAGCTGGAGTTTTGTAAAGAATTATATGTCATTTATATATCAAACTGATTTGTATGGGTGCTTGTGTTGAAAATGTATTCGTAAAGTTACTTGTGTTAAAATGTACCAGCAGTGGATCCTTCTGGACAAAAAAAGAACTACACCTGTATGTCAGACTGCACTGTAACTGTTGAAATGAATATATTGTAACAGAGGATACTGGAAGAGAAGAGGTTAATCTCTGTTCAGCTAACTTTGAAAAATGGTCTGAAATTAAATTACCTGGTTTAGGCCATAAATATTGT